>NW_026608828.1:0-10000 GCF_029499605.1 Hyla sarda | reverse complement strand
TGGGAACCTAGCACAAATTCTGAGCCTAACACTCAACTATCCACTCACCTCTGCTGGGCATATAGCCTCTGACTGGGTGACATGCTGGATCCATTTAAAACTCCACCTGTGAGAAAGGGGGAGGGGTGCACAGCTAAACAGGGTGCCATTACCCCCTGAATTGTACACACAAGAAAAAAAGAAAGATAGCCGGCACAACAGCCTAATACACGGGTGCACACTGCCATGGCATCAGAGTATACAAAAAAAGAGGATTGCAGCAGCACACATTGGTCAAAAAAATTGAGGCTCTTAGCGCACTTTTTGATCAAAACGTGTCCCCCATCCACCACGGGGAGGTGGCCTCATTTAGGATGGGAACCTAGCACAAATTCTGAGCCTAACACTCAACTATCCACTCACCTCTGCTATATGCCCAGCAGAGGTGAGTGGATAGTTGAGTGTTAGGCTCAGAATTTGTGCTAGGTTCCCATCCTAAATGAGGCCACCTCCCCGTGGTGGATGGGGGACACGTTTTGATCAAAAAGTGCGCTAAGAGCCTCAATTTTTTTGACCAATGTGTGCTGCTGCAATCCTCTTTTTTTGTATACTCTGATGCCATGGCAGTGTGCACCCGTGTATTAGGCTGTTGTGCCGGCTATCTTTCTTTTTTTCTTATATATATACATACATATAGAGAGAGAGAAAGAGATAGATAGATAGATAGATAGATACACATACATACATACATACATACATACATACAACATACATACATACATACATATGTGTGTATTGTTGGAGTTGCAAACATGGGTGCACTTGACAAACTCAGTGCGGCTATTCCCCATTGAAAGATTGTTGCATCCAGGACCCTTAGCACTGTGATATGCTACTCAATACCACTGGCATGGCCAGGTGTAAACAACATCTGACCTTTGTTGTGTATGTAACCATGGAGATTGTGATGTCACCTAGGCCCACCAAAGAACAGCCTTGTCAGAAGCAGCACTGCCATGATCAGAAGCAGCAGCACCATAAGTTTTCAAATAAGCTGGATTTAACCAAGACAAGTGAGTCCAATAGGATGCAGGTATGTCCTCTATCCTTACAGCTTCCCGTGGCTGTTGGTTTTATACCGTTTGGGGACAGCCAAGGAGGCGTCAGCAGGCAACACAGGTAAGTGTGTGCTTGTGTGTGTGTGTTTCCTATGCAGATCCTAAACCCAGTATCAAATGCAAGTAGGAGGAGTAAGAAGGGTTCCTGCCAAAGCCAGGTTATGGATTGCATTTAAAAATGGTCCATCAGAGTGAAATGGACTCCCATCTTCCTGCTTAGCAATAATGATATGGGTTTAGGGTCTGCTGTGTGTACTGGTGGGTGACTGCCACCCAGCCAGAGTGTGTATGGGAGGCTGCCAGCCAGCCTCCCTTCCTACAAGTAGTGATGGTGCATGTGAAAGGGGACAGCGTTGGTTCCTCCCCTTTCACAGTTATCACTTCTCATCCTTCTTTTTGGCTGGTATCAAATGTGGTGTCTGTTTATATCAGTTTAATATCTGATATGTCCCCTATCTGGTAGCATATATTAAGTGCACTACCAGGTTTCAGTGTTGGAAAGAAAGATTACCTGTTTATTTGCTGCTGCAGCTGCTTGCTGGTTAGTCCAGTGGGCCCCTACTGCAGGCAAAAGACAATAGGTGGTGCCGCTTGCGTCTGGCCCCTGTGGGAGCGACCAGGCACAGGACTGCTGCTGCTGAATGTCCTCTTTAATTGAATAAGCTCAGCAACCAGCACACCTGTGCAGGTTGGACATGACATGATAGGTAGCTGTCTTTCAGGTAGTAGGTGCTGAATCTTGTTAATTGACATGGGGGTGTCATTGCTGTTGATTGACCATGCATTGGTACTGTGGTATTGGAATAATTAAAACAAATGTTGCCAGCCAGCCATCCATTGCAATAATGGATAGGACATCAGCTATGAGGCATTTGTTTGTACAAACTGCTGTTCACAACTAATTTTGTAATATAGTGTCTCCATCTGCTGGTGGTATTGAATAAGCAATAGTGCAATGATAGGGTCTGAAAAAGAAGAAAAATAAGAAGCAGCAGCATAGGAAAAAAGGAGGAAAGAAGGAAAACATGGAGAGAAGAAAAAAAGAAGGTAAAAAAAAGGTGAAAACATGTTTAAAAAAGTATTTCCATCTCTCTCTCTCTCTCTATATATGTATATATATATATATATTTAAAAGAACAAAAATTATATATATATATATATATATATATATATATATACATATTGAGAGAGAGAAAGAGATAGATAGATAGATAGATACAGATAGATACAGATAGATACACATACATACATACATACATACGTAGGTTGTATATTGTTGGAGTTGCAAACATGGGTGCACTTGACAAACTCAGTGCGGCTATTCCCCATTGAAAGATTGTTGCATCCAGGACCCTTAGCACTGTGATATGCTACTCAATACCACTGGCATGGCCAGGTGTAAACAACATCTGACCTTTGTTGTGTATGTAACCATGGAGATTGTGATGTCACCTTGGCCCACCAAAGAACAGCCTTGTCAGAAGCAGCACTGCCATGAGCAGAAGCAGCAGCACCATAGGTTTTCAAATAAGCTGGATTTAACCAAGACAAGTGAGTCCAATAGGATGCAGGTATGTCCTCTATCCTTACAGCTTCCCGTGGCTGTTGGTTTTATACCGTTTGGGGACAGCCAAGGAGGTGTCAGCAGGTAACACAGGTAAGTGTGTGCTTTTGTGTGTGTGTGTGTTTCCTATGCAGATCCTACACCCAGTATCAAATGCAAGTAGGAGGAGTAAGAAGGGTTCCTGCCAAAGCCAGGTTATGGATTGCATTTAAAAATGGTCCATCAGAGTGAAATGGACTCCCATCTTCCTGCTTAGCAATAATGATATGGGTTTAGGGCCTGCTGTGTGTACTGGTGGGTGACTGCCACCCAGCCAGAGTGTGTATGGGAGGCTGCCAGCCAGCCTCCCTTCCTACAAGTAGTGATGGTGCATGTGAAGGGGACAGCGTTGGTTCCTCCCCTTTCACAGTTATCACTTCTCATTCTTCCTTTTGGCTGGTATCAAATGTGGTGTCTGTTTATATCAGTTTAATATCTGATATGTCCCCTATCTGGTAGCATATATTAAGTGCACCACCAGGGTTCAGTGTTGGAAAGAAAGATTACCTGTTTATTTGCTGCTGCAGCTGCTTGCTGGCTAGTCCAGTGGGCCCCTACTGCAGGCAAAAGACAATAGGTGGTGCCGCTTGTGTCTGGCCCCTGTTGGAGCGACCAGGCACAGGACTGCTGCTGCTGCATGTCCTCTTTAATTGAATAAGCTCAGCAACCAGCACACCTGTGCAGGTTGGACATGACATGATAGGTAGTTGTCTTTCAGGTAGTGGGTGCTGAATCTTGTTAATTGACATGGGGGTGTCATTGCTGTTGATTGACCATGCATTGGTACTGTGGTATTGGAATAATAAAAACAAATGTTGCCAGCCAACCATCCATTGCAATAATGGATAGGACATCAGCTATGAGGCATTTGTTTGTACAAACTGCTGCTCACAACTAATGTTGTAATATAGTGTCTCCATCTGCTGGTGGTATTGAATAAGCAATAGTGCAATGATAGGGTCTGAAAAAGAAGAAAAATAAGAAGCAGCAGCATAGGAAAAAAGGAGGAAAACATGGAGAGAAGAAAAAAAGAAGGTTAAAAAAAAAGGTGAAAACATGTTTAAAAAAGTATTTCCATCTCTCTTTCTCTCTATATATGTATGTATATATATATATATATATATATATATATATATAAAGAAAAAAAATTATATATATATATATATATATATATACATAAAGAGAGAGTGAAAGAGATAGATAGATATAGATAGATACACATAGATACACATAGATACACATAGATACACATAGATACACATAGATACATACATACATACATACATATGTGTGTATTGTTGGAGTTGCAAACATGGGTGCACTTGACAAACTCAGTGCGGCTATTCCCCATTGAAAGATTGTTGCATCCAGGACCCTTAGCACTGTGATATGCTACTCAATACCACTGGCATGGCCTGGTGTAAACAACATCTGACCTTTGTTGTGTATGTAACCATGGAGATTGTGATGTCACCTAGGCCCACCAAAGAACAGCCTTGTCAGAAGCAGCACTGCCATGAGCAGAAGCAGCAGCACCATAGGTTTTCAAATAAGCTGGATTTAACCAAGACAAGTGAGTCCAATAGGATGCAGGTATGTCCTCTATCCTTACAGCTTCCCGTGGCTGTTGGTTTTATACCGTTTGGGGACAGCCAAGGAGGCGTCAGCAGGCAACACAGGTAAGTGTGTGCTTGTGTGTGTTTCCTATGCAGATCCTAAACCCAGTATCAAATGCAAGTAGGAGGAGTAAGAAGGGTTCCTGCCAAAGCCAGGTTATGGATTGCATTTAAAAATGGTCCATCAGAGTGAAATGGACTCCCATCTTCCTGCTTAGCAATAATGATATGGGTTTAGGGCCTGCTGTGTGTACTGGTGGGTGACTGCCACCCAGCCAGAGTGTGTATGGGAGGCTGCCAGCCAGCCTCCCTTCCTACAAGTAGTGATGGTGCATGTGAAGGGGACAGCGTTGGTTCCTCCCCTTTCACAGTTATCACTTCTCATTCTTCCTTTTGGCTGGTATCAAATGTGGTGTCTGTTTATATCAGTTTAATATCTGATATGTCCCCTATCTGGTAGCATATATTAAGTGCACCACCAGGGTTCAGTGTTGGAAAGAAAGATTACCTGTTTATTTGCTGCTGCAGCTGCTTGCTGGCTAGTCCAGTGGGCCCTACTGCAGGCAAAAGACAATAGGTGGTGCTGCTTGTGTCTGGGCCCCTGTTGGAGCGACCAGGCACAGGACTGCTGCTGCTGAATGTCCTCTTTAATTGAATAAGCTCAGCAACCAGCACACCTGTGCAGGTTGGACATGACATGATAGGTAGCTGTCTTTCAGGTAGTGGGTGCTGAATCTTTTTAATTGGCTAAAACTACAAAGGGGCGACAATTCCTAAATTTATTGCAGGATAATTTTTTGGGCCAGTTTGTGGAGGACCCAACAAGAAGTGATGCCTTGTTGGATCTGATCATTTCCAACAACGCAGAGCTGGTTGGTAATGTAACTGTGCGGGAAAACCTTGGTAATAGCGACCACAATATAGTTACTTTTGACTTAAAATGTAGAAAACAAAGACAGACGGGGAAGGCAAAAACATATAACTTTAAAAAGGCAAATTTCCCTGGGCTGAGGGCTGCACTACAGGACATAGACTGGGGGGAGGTGTTCTCAAATACTGATACAGAAGGTAAATGGGACATCTTTAAATCAACTCTAAATAACTATACAGCTAAATATATACCAAAGGGGAACAAATATAAACGATTAAAACTAAATCCTACATGGCTGACACATGATGTTAAAAGAGCAATAAACAACAAAAAAATAGCCTTCAAAAAATACAAATCTGAGGGGTCAGCTATAACATTTAAACAGTACAAGGAGCTTAATAAAATCTGTAAAAATGTAATAAAAACAGCAAAAATTCAAAATGAGAGACAGGTGGCCAAAGAAAGCAAAACTAATCCTAAATATTTTTTTAGATATATAAATGCAAAAAAACCAAGGACAGAGCATGTAGGACCCCTTAATAATGATAATGGGGAGGTTGTCACAGGCGATCAAGAGAAGGCGGAGCTACTGAATGGGTTCTTTAGTTCTGTATACACTATGGAAGAAGGAGCTGACATTGGCCAGGTCAGTGCTGGTAACACATCATGTAATGTACTGAACTGGCTTAATGTAGAGATGGTACAAGGTAAGTTAAGTGATATAAATGTAAGCAAATCCCCAGGACCGGATGGACTACACCCAAGAGTTCTTAGAGAGGTAAGTTCAGTAATATCTGTACCCCTGTTCATGATATTTAGATATTCTCTGGTGTCTGGTATTGTGCCAAGGGACTGGCGCAAGGCGAATGTGGTGCCAATCTTCAAAAAGGGCTCTAGGTCTTCCCCAGGAAACTATAGACCGGTAAGTTTAACGTGCATTGTGGGTAAATTGTTTGAAGGACTTATAAGGGATTACATACAGGAATACATAGGGGATAATTGTATTATAAGTGATAGCCAGCATGGGTTTACTAAGGATAGAAATTGTCAAACCAATCTAATTTGCTTTTATGAAGAGGTGAGTAGAAGCCTTGATAGAGGAATGGCTGTGGATATAGTGTTTCTGGATTTTGCTAAAGCGTTTGATACTGTCCCTCACAGACGTCTGACAGGTAAGTTAAGGTCTTTGGGTTTGGAAATTTTAGTTTGTAACTGGATTGAACACTGGCTCATGGATCGTACCCAGAGAGTGGTGGTCAATGATTCGTACTCTGATTGGTCCCCGGTTATTAGTGGTGTACCCCAAGGTTCAGTACTGGGCCTGCTGTTGTTTAATTTATTTATCAATGATATAGAGGATGGTATTAACAGCTCTGTTTCTATCTTTGCAGATGACACCAAGCTTTGTAGCACGGTACAGTCTATAGAGGATGTGTATAGGTTACAAGATGACTTGGATAGACTAAGTGTCTGGGCATCCACTTGGCAAATGAGGTTCAATGTGGATAAATGTAAAGTTATGCATCTGGGTACTAATAACCTGAATGCATCGTATGTCTTAGGGGGGATTAAACTGTCAGAGTCACTGGTAGAGAAGGATCTGGGTGTACTTGTAGATCACAGACTACAGAATAGCATGCAATGTCAGGCTGCTGCTTCCAAAGCCGGCAGGATATTGTCATGTATCAAAAGAGGCATGGACTCAAGGGACAGGGACATAATACTCCCCCTTTATAAATCATTGGTACGGCCTTACCTGGAATATGCTGTTCAGTTTTGGGCACCTGTCCATAAAAGGGACACTGCGGAGTTGGAAAGGGTGCAGAGACGCGCGACTAAACTAATATGGGGCATGGAACATCTTAGCTATGAGGAGCGCTTAAAGGAGTTACAATTGTTTAGTCTTGAGAAGAGACGTTTAAGGGGGGATATGATAAACGTATATAAGTATATTAATGGCCCATACAAAAAATATGGAGAAAAACTGTTCCAGGTTAAACCCCCCCAAAGGACGAGGGGGCACTCCCTCCGTCTGGAGAAGAAAAAGTTTAGTCTCAAGGGGCGACACGCCTTCTTTACCGTGAGGACTGTGAATTTATGGAACGGTCTACCTCAGGAACTGGTCACAGCAGGAACAATTAACAGCTTTAAAACAGGATTAGATACATTCCTGGAACAAAATAAAATTAATGCTTATGAAGAAATATAAAATCTCATCCCTTCCCCAATATCGCGCCACACCCCTACCCCTTAATTCCCTGGTTGAACTTGATGGACATATGTCTTTTTTCGACCATTCTAACTATGTAACTATGTAACTATGACATGGGGGTGTAATTGCTGTTGATTGACCATGCATTGGTACTGTGGTATTGGAATAATTAAAACAAATGTTGCCAGCCAGCCAGCCATTGCAATAATGGATAGAACATCAGCTATGAGGCATTTGTTTGTACAAACTGCTGCTCACAACTAATGTTGTAATATAGTGTCTCCATCTGCTGGTGGTATTGAACAAGCAATAGTGCAATGATAGGGTCTGAAAAAGAAGAAAAAGAAGAAGCAGCAGCATAGGAAAAAAGGAGGAAAGAAGGAAAACATGGAGAGAAGAAAAAAAGAAGGTTAAAAAAAGGTGAAAACATGTTTAAAAAAGTATTTCCATCTCTCTCTCTCTCTATATATATATATGTATATATGTATATATATATATATATATATATATATATATATATATATATATATTGAAAGAAAAAAAAAATTATATATATATATATATATATATACATATAGAGAGAGAGAAAGAGAAAGATAGATAGATAGATAGATAGATATAGATAGATACACATACATACATACATACATACATACATATGTGTGTATTGTTGGAGTTGCAAACATGGGTGCACTTGACAAACTCAGTGCGGCTATTCCCCATTGAAAGACTGTTGCATCCAGGACCCTTAGCACTGTGATATGCTACTCAATACCACTGGCATGGCCAGGTGTAAACAACATCTGACCTTTGTTGTGTATGTAACCATGGAGATTGTGATGTCACCTAGGCCCACCAAAGAACAGCCTTGTCAGAAGCAGCACTGCCATGAGCAGAAGCAGCAGCACCATAGGTTTTCAAATAAGCTGGATTTAACCAAGACAAGTGAGTTAAATAGGATGCAGGTATGTCCTCTATCCTTACAGCTTCCCGTGGCTGTTGGTTTTATACCGTTTGGGGACAGCCAAGGAGGCGTCAGCAGGCAACACAGGTAAGTGTGTGCTTGTGTGTGTGTGTATTTCCTATGCAGATCCTAAACCCAGTATCAAATGCAAGTAGGAGGAGTAAGAAGGGTTCCTGCCAAAGCCAGGTTATGGATTGCATTTAAAAATGGTCCATCAGAGTGAAATGGACTCCCATCTTCCTGCTTAGCAATAATGATATGGGTTTAGGGCCTGCTGTGTGTACTAGTGGGTGACTGCCACCCAGCCAGAGTGTGTATGGGAGGCTGCCAGCCAGCCTCCCTTCCTACAAGTAGTGATGGTGCATGTGAAGGGGACAGCGTTGGTTCCTCCCCTTTCACAGTTATCACTTCTCATTCTTCCTTTTGGCTGGTATCAAATGTGGTGTCTGTTTATATCAGTTTAATATCTGATATGTTCCCTATCTGGTAGCATATATTAAGTGCACCACCAGGGTTCAGTGTTGAAAAGAAAGATTACCTGTTTATTTGCTGCTGCAGCTGCTTGCTGGCTAGTCCAGTGGGCCCCTACTGCAGGCAAAAGACATTAGGTGGTGCTGCTTGTGTCTGGCCCCTGTTGGAGCGACCAGGCACAGGACTGCTGCTGCTGAATGTCCTCTTTAATTGAATAAGCTCAGCAACCAGCACACCTGTGCAGGTTGGACATGACATGATAGGTAGCTGTCTTTCAGGTAGTGGGTGCTGAATCTTGTTAATTGACATGGGGGTGTCATTGCTGTTGATTGACCATGCATTGGTACTGTGGTATTGGAATAATAAAAACAAATGTTGCCAGCCAACCATCCATTGCAATAATGGATAGGACATCAGCTATGAGGCATTTGTTTGTACAAACTGCTGCTCACAACTAATGTTGTAATATAGTGTCTCCATCTGCTGGTGGTATTGAATAAGCAATAGTGCAATGATAGGGTCTGAAAAAGAAGAAAAATAAGAAGCAGCAGCATAGGAAAAAAGGAGGAAAGAAGGAAAACATGGAGAAAAGAAAAAAAGAAGGTTAAAAAAAAAGGTGAAAACATGTTTAAAAAAGTATTTCCATCTCTCTCTCTCTCTCTCTCTCTATATATATATATATATATATATATATATATATATTTAAAAGAAAAATAAATTATATATATATATATATATATATATATATATATATACATATAGAGAGAGAGAAAGAGATAGATAGATAGATACACATAGATATAGATATAGATATAGATACAGATACATACATACATACATACATACATACATATGTGTGTATTGTTGGAGTTGCAAACATGGGTGCACTTGACAAACTCAGTGCGGCTATTCCCCATTGAAAGATTGTTGCATCCAGGACCCTTAGCACTGTGATATGCTACTCAATACCACTGGCATGGCCTGGTGTAAACAACATCTGACCTTTGTTGTGTATGTAACCATGGAGATTGTGACGTCACCTAGGCCCACCAAAGAACAGCCTTGTCAGAAGCAGCACTGCCATGAGCAGAAGCAGCAGATCCATAGGTTTTCAAATAAGCTGGATTTAACCAAGACAAGTGAGTCCAATAGGATGCAGGTATGTC
>NW_026608827.1:0-51752 GCF_029499605.1 Hyla sarda | reverse complement strand
ACTAAAACGAAAGGTAACTAAACATTAATAAGCATACATATACGGTAATACAGAAATACAGGTAAATGAATAACAATAACAACTCTTTCACTATCTAATCCCAAAGCCCCTCCAGCCCCTCTGGCCATGAGATGGTATAAATGTCCAGTCCAGTCCATAATCCACACCATGAGACGGGCATCATGGAGTCCAATATTGTTCATCAATGGCTCCACCCAGCTCACCTCTTACCCCCCATTCCCCCACCCAACCTATTTCTATATACATATATACAATAAAGTAAAAGCAAGGCCTATTCAGCCATGCCACCAAAAGGTTTGCCACACAACATAATTACTTAAACACATACTATACACTTATTAACATAAACATAACTATAGACATAACATAACTATACATATAACTACATTACTATATACATAACATAACAATTGTAAGGCCCAAGTTCAGTTACCTGCAAGCCCTTCATACACTTATTTCTCTAAAACAAAACAAAAAGCTAAAGGTGACATGCGCCAGCCCTCCACCGGGATCAGAGTATGGCAGACCAGATACCAAATAATTTTTAAACCTATCCCTCACCTACTTTCCCTAGACTCACACTATCGCTGCCCCTAAAGTTTAAGCTGTCCCTACACACTGACCCTACACTGACCCTACCACTCTATCCCTAACCAGAATTAAGGTGCCTCCCCCAAAGGGTTCAGCATCTAGGGCACATCAAATGAAAACCCTCTCCATAGGAGAGAAGCCCTACTTGTACCCAATCTGCCATACTCTAAAGACCTGATCTTCCCGAGGTCACCAGTGATATTCCTACAGACCTCCACCTCAGAGAGGACTTTTCGCTGTGTAGATACTAAACACCGTGCATTCCACGTGTGGTACCTAACCACTAAGCTAACTAAAAATAATGTGCACCGATCTCGGCCACCCAGGATCTTGAATGCTCCATAAGCCCACTCCGGATAGGCAAGGCCGGCAAGTTGACTCCAGCCGATGGAAGCGCCCACCCGGTTGTAGACCCCTATATTAAAGGGACAATGAAGCAGGAAGTGGTCCATGCTTTCCAGCGTGTTCCCGCACTCTTCTCGGGGACAGTCCCGGTCATCAGAGCTCCTACACTTCAGGTTGTCCCTTACACATAGCTTCCCCTGAAAGCAGCGCCAGGCCAAGTCCCAAAACTTCTGGGGGATCCGTTTCGAGTTCAAAAGACTTAAACCAACCCTCAGATCCCGACCTGGGCAGTCCCTGAGCGCCAGAGGCTTCTGGAAGTGGGTCAACAGAACCCGTTTGTCAAGGGAACGCCTTGACTGGGTCCTGATCTCCCACACTCCCAGACCCCACCGACGTAACGCCTTCAGAGTCGGGGTAGCGTAAGCCGGAAGATATCCATGTGGTGTACGGAGGTCCTTCACTTGCCCTCCTGTCTCCCATTCCTGGAAGAAAGGCCGAAACCACTCCCTGCAGGAGAGTACCCACGGAGGAGCCCTCTCTTTCCAGAGGTTTGCGATGTTGGCTTTCAAGAAGGTGTTCGTTAAGAACACCACAGGGTTTACCATAGATAAACCCCCTAGTCTCCTCGTGCGGTACGTAACCTCCCTCTTGACTAGGTTCAACCTGTTCCCCCATAACAGTTGGAAAAACAGGCTGTAGATCCTAGTGTAGTAAGCCTCTGGCAAGATACATACGCTGCCCAGATAGATAAACAAGGGGAGCAGGTACGATTTGATCAGGTGTACCCTTTCCCTGAGGGTCATAGACCAACCCTTCCACTGGTCCACCTTCTGAGTGGCATCCTGGAGCTTACCGTCCCAGTTTTTGGTGGGATAATCATCCTGGCCGAATGTGATGCCCAAAACTTTTGCTGACTCTTGGAGCCCTGGAAGGGTGTCCGGGAGATCAAACGTGGGATCTCCCCCTCCCAGCCAGAGACTTTCACACTTATCCCGATTGATCTTGGACCCGGATGCCTCCGAGTAACGATCCACCTCCGACATCACCACCTCGACCTCCACCCTCGAGGAGACGAAAATGGTGACATCATCAGCGTACGCCACCACTCTCTGGGCAACATCCAGCTCCGCCAGACTCATCCCGACTCCCGCTAACGGCCCACAATCTACCCTCCGGACGAAGGGATCGATTGCGAACACGTATAACAGCGGGCTCAAAGGACAACCCTGACGGACTCCGGACCCCACTTCAAAAGAGCGGCCAGACCAACCGTTCACCAGTGGGAAACTCTCTGCCCCTGCATATATGGTGACAAGCCAATTCACAAAAGTACTCGGTAAGCCATATCTCAGGAGGACGGACCAGAGGTACTCGTGGTTCACCCGATCAAATGCTTTGGCCTGATCCAGGGACAACAAGTACCCCTTCCAGAGACCCGCACTACTCCGCTCCACTGCCTCCCTGACACTGAGGACAGCACTTAAGGTGCTTCGGCCCGGAACAGAGCAGTGCTGGGCCCCCGAAAGGAGCCGGGGTGCAAACTTCACCAACCGATTAAACAGTATCTTGGCCAGAAGCTTCCTGTCCGTATTGAGAAGAGCTATGGGTCTCCAATTCTCAATCCGGCTAGGATCTTTACCCTTTGAGAGAAGAATCAGGGCCGACCTCCTCATTGACTTTGGCAGAGTGCCCGAGGAGAGACACTCATTAAATACCTCAGTCAAGAGGGGAGCTAAAGACTCCTTAAAGGTCCTGTACCACTCGGATGTTAAGCCATCCGGACCTGGAGACTTCTTAGGGACAAGCCCCTCGATCGCCAGTCTCACTTCCTCTTCCCTGATTTCTTCTGCCAAAACATCAAGAGAGGGGTCTACCCCTGGCTCAGGAATGGTTTCAGCCAGGAAAGCCGACATCTTGTCCCGATCTAGATCCTTCCTCCCCAAGAGGTGTGAGTAGAAGGATCTGACAACCTCCAGGATCCCTGATCTGGACCGATTCAGAGATCCCGTACTATCGATCAGTCCTGAAATGACTTTACTACTCACTGACATCTTACAGTTTCTGTAAGGGTCGGGCGAGCGGTACTTCCCGAAATCCCTCTCAAAAACCAAAGATGCGTGCCTATCGTACTGACACCTCATCAGCAAGGATTTCACTCTGGAGATATCCTCTCGGCTACCTCCAGTCGAGACGAGAAGCTCGAGTTTCCTCCTCAGACCCTGATACAGGCGATACCTGTTCAGGGACCTGAGGCTCGAGAGCTGGCGGAAGAACCCCGCAACCCGCTTCTTGAATATCTCCCACCACTCTGACTTACTACTACAAAGGCCCAGTAAAGGTACCTGACTCTGAAGAAAATCCTCAAAGGACTGTCTTATCTCCGCTTCCTCCAGGAGGGACGAATTCAGCTTCCAATAACCTTTACCCATCCGGGGGGTCTCTGAAACATTCAAGGAAAACAAAATCATACAGTGATCGGAGAACTCCACCTCAATCACGGACACTGTGGAAGAGACGGCTTCCTCCTTTAAATAAAACCTGTCTATCCTAGACCTGCAGCTACCTCGATGATAGGTGAAACCCGCGTGGCCTGAGGGGCTCCGGATGTGGGCGTCCTCTAGGCGAGCTTCCCTAACTATGCTATTGAGGGCTGTACTGTCATAAGCCAGCGGACCATTGGAGCCTCTCCTATCTTGGGACCTCGTGACAGTATTGAAGTCCCCTCCAAAGATCACTTGCCGACTTGTAAAAAGGAAGGGCTTGATCCTCATAAAGAGGCTTTTACGGTCCCACTTTGTTTGTGGAGCGTAGATGTTAATGAGCCGGAGCTCTTGCCCCTTCATGAGGACATCTAAGATCAGGCACCTCCCCATTTCCAACTCGATAACCCGTCTGCATTCAACAGGAGCGGTAAAAAGGACCGCCACCCCACTATATGGCTCAGCCGCAAGAGACCAGTGGGAGGGGCCGCGCCTCCACTCTCTCCTGGCTTTTACCAGGGAGGCTAGATCTGACAACCTGGTCTCTTGCAGATACAAAATGTCGGCTTCAACTCGGCCGAGAAAATCAAAGGCTGCAAATCTAGCCATATCAGACTTAATGCTGGCACAGTTAATGGATGCCAGCGTCAATGGGGTGAGTGCCGCCATCCTGAGTGATCGAGTTGGATGGCCTATCCCCTTTACCTCTTACCCTTCTTCTTCCCCCCTTCCCCATCAGAAGAAGACCCCCTTTCCTTCTTTTTAGACCTCTTTAGGGATGCTGACATATCCATCCCACGATCCTCATCTCCTGACCCAGGGGCCACCTGCCCTCCCAAGGAAGTTACCTCAGAAGGAACAGGCTCAGCACCTCCCGGAGGTTCCTCCGCCTCTGAACAAAGACTCTCAGCCTCCCCCTCCAAAGAAAGGGAAGAGTCCTTGCCAAGGGCCCGATACCTATTGGATAGAACGATCAGAGGGGGGTTGGTCAGGCTTTTCCCAGGCACTTGGCCTGCAACACCGGAGGAGGAAGATGATGCCCTGAGTACCCTCTGGCCCTGCCTCCTTCTGCCGCACTTTTGTTTTTCCTTTTGCCCTTTCCCATCTTCCTCATCCAAACTTTCATATTGAGAGGAACTTGAGGAAATGGCCCTATTTGCCTCCTCTTTACGAAGTTTCCTTATCTCTTCACCTAACTCGGCGTCCCCAAGAGCCTCAGCTGTCTTCTCTGAGCCAGCGTCGGGAGCAGGATCCCGGACTACACCTTCTACCAGGGAACTTTCAAGATCCCTGCTCCTTCTGCGCCTCTCCTCCCTCCTAAGCTTAGAGGGGCTCTTGTTCTTAACTTTCTTCATTGGCTCTAGTGCCCCTTCTCCTCTGCTGGTCCCCACCCCAGATGAGGCAACCTCACTGCTCTCCCCATCCCGGGTGGTCACAGCATTGGAGAATGAGCGGGGACACCGGCTAAATGGGTGACCAAGGTCACCACACAGGTTACAGCGAATCTGGCCACAGGTTGCAGCCAGATGACCCTCCGCACCGCACAATGCGCACATCTGCTTAGTGCAGTTTGCGCTAAAGTGTGTGGGATCACCACACTTGTGGCACAGCTTCGGCTGTCCCTGGTAAAAGACTTGGATCCTATCGCGGCCGAGAAAGGCGGCTGATGGAATGTGTGCGACAGTGTTACCTGAACGGCGGAGGCGGACGGAAAACGTCCAGGCTCCAGACCAAATGCCATGTTCATCCAGATTTTTCTTGGGGACGTCCGTCACCTCCCCATACCTGCTCAGCCAGGTCATTATGTCATAGCAAGAAAGAGACTCGTTACGTGTCAGAACGGTCACTTTCTTGACAAAACTCTGGCGGGATACCGCCTTCACAGCGAAATCCTGCCAGACAGGCTCGTCCTTCACCAGTGCGTGATTAGACCAAAAGAGCTCAAGCCCTTCTGGCTTCACAAAACTGATGTCGAACTCAGAGGTACCGAAGGGGTGGATCAGAGCAAAGATGTCATTAGCCCTGAATCCCATCTGGAAAAGAAGCTCCACAACTTTTGCCCTAGAAGGGCATGCATCACCGCCTCTCCATACCAGACGGGCCACATTCCTCCGGCCACGCTCCTGCCCGCTTGTTGGAAGGGACCAGACCACCTCCCCATTATGCTCTCGGAATGCCCCAAGTCCATGTCTTTCTATCCAAAAAGACAAGTCGACCTCCCGGTCCTCTACCTGGAGCGTTCTATCCCCTCTCCTTAAAGCCTCCAGGAGGCGCTGTTGCAAGTTACCTTCCCCTGGATTAAGAGATGAGGATCCCCTGGGACCCCCAGCAGCGACATTAGCATAACTCCTTATTGGAGCAGTCGCCACCGGGGGGGCAGCCGGACCGACACCACTCCCCCCAGAAACAACAGTAGATGCAGTAACATTATACATAACACTTGTGCCTGTCTCCTCCTGCCTAGCTGCACTGGACTGGCCGGGATATAATCTTGCTGGCTTTATGATGCCGGGCTTTACACTTGCATCATTGGCTTCATTGGGCACACTCAACCTTACAGCAGTCTTCCCTTTAGAAATATCGGAAGAAGCTGCTTTGTCGCATACTTTGCCCTCGGCCTCCGCCAATACCTCGGCTTCAATTTCTTTAACTGCTACTAACATTGCATGGGTTGTATCATGTCCATGTTCCTGTGGTACCAGTCCTCCACCGCCAGCTCCACCCACAGCAGCCCCACCACAGCGCCACAACTCAAAAGAGCCAGACACCGCTGACTGGGCCGCCGAGAATGGCGCTCCGGTTCCAGACACCTGGACACTCCCCCCTTTGCCTGCAGAGGAGTGCCCTGCAGTGCCAGACCTGTTCTGGGAGCTGCCCTCTCCCTTGTCTTTATAATTGCCCGGCCGCCCGAGCTCCATACCAACCTCTGCCACCTGGACACTCCCCCCCTCACCTGCAGAGGAGTGCCCCGCAACGCCAATATCCCCTAACTGGGGACATGCTACCTTGTCCGCAACACTGTCCGGCCCCTTGGCCGTATCTTTGCAGGTGCTGGCCCCTCTACTATGACAAGCGAGGTCAGCGCTTTCCCCCATCTTTACTTTATTATCCCAGGTGTTCTGGCCCCGCTCCACATTTGCAGAAGGGGGGACAGGCAGATTACCAGGGTCTGCACCCTGAACTGACTTTGCAGCCGGCCCAGGGTGCACAAAAGGAACATAAATCAAGCTTACTTGCTCAGATGTTTTTTTCTGCCTTTTCTTCTTCTTTTTTATTATTTGTTCCTCTCCAAGGTCGTCGCCAAAACTAAAATTATCCAAATGCATGGGGGACTCCATCTTTACAATTTGTGCCAGCAGGGCGCCACCACAACCCTCCTCCTCCTCGCCAGCACTCTCGCCCGATGAAGGTGGTAATGCCACTTGTCCTGCAGGTAGACTTGCTTGGGACATGTTCACACCCTGCATTGGCTGCGGCTTGGCTTCCACAGCTTCCCCACTTGCCAGCACCTTAGCCTCTTCAGCCTCCATTTCTTGGACCTCATCCTCACTACTGCTCTCATCTGCTGAACAATCACCCCCAATCTCCTCTTCTTTTACTGGGGATTTCATCCTGGAGGAGCGATCCTCATTAAGAAGTTTCTCCCTAAATAAATCGCTCCCCTCCAGGACAGCCATTCTCCTCAGCTCAGTCTCCTCCAGCTCCAGCCTCAAGGACTTAACCCTTGCAGAGTACTCTGGTTTCTTCCGCTTGGTAGTTGTGCTCACCTGATACTTTGCAAACTTTAGCTCCTCTCTCAGCTCCCTCAGCTTCTTCCCAAGGAGTTCGTACTCACCAATCTTGGCAGCAAGTCTGGAGCTGTATGTCGCCATAGACTCCTTGGGTTTTCTCTGGCCCCACTGCTCCACAACCTGGCTCTTGGAGGAGCTCTTCTGTGCTGCAGAGACCTTCTTTAAACTTGTCTTGCTTGCAGGCTTTTCTTCCTGGCTGAGAGCCTTGCGGCTTCCAACCATTGCTGGAGGGACAGAATCCACATCGCTGCGGACCCTGCCAGATCTTCTAACCCCTCCAGCCGGGGCACTGGCTGGTAGCTTTCCCTCTACACCCCTCGCCAGCCTGGACCGAGGAGTGGAGGTCAGGGGATTCATGCTGATGGCTCCCCCAGGAATCTGCCACCTTCCTGGGAAAGCAGGTGGAAAAATCAGCCTCTCTCCTCTGGAAGTCTGGAGTCTCAGGAGCTCAGCCACAGACACACCTAGCGACCACACCCTCCAGAGCTGTACTCACTATTCTGCTGGTGAGGTCACTGTGTACATACATTACATTACTGATCCTGTACTGATCCCGAGTGTATGTGGGATGGGGGTGGGGGACCGGGGGGACCAAAAAAAATTGCTTGCCCAGGGTCCAATCAAAATTAAAGACGGCCCTGTCCATTATACATACTGTACAGCAATCATACCTCGATTATACATACACTGTACAGCAAGCATACCGCCATTATACATACACTGTACAGCAAGCATACCGCCATTATACATACACTGTACAGCAAGCATACCTCCATTATACATACACTGTACAGCAATCATACCTCCATTATACATACACTGTACAGCAATCATACATACACTATACAGCAATCATACCTCCATTATACATACACTGTACAGCAAGCATACCACCATTATACATACACTGTACAGCAATCATACCTCCATTATACATACACTGTACAGCAATCATACCTCCATTATACATACACTGTACAGCAAGCATACCTCCATTATACATACACTGTACAGCAATCATACCTCCATTATACATACACTGTACAGCAATCATACATACACTGTACAGCAATCATACCTCCATTATACATACACTGTACAGCAAGCATACCACCATTATACATACACTGTACAGCAATCATACCTCCATTATACATACACTGTACAGCAATCATACATACACTGTACAGCAATCATACCTCCATTATACATACACTGTACAGCAATCATACCACCATTATACATACACTGTACAGCAATCATACCTCCATTATATATACACTGTACAGTAATCATACCTCCATTATACATACACTGTACAGCAATCATACATACACTGTACAGCAATCATACCTCCATTATACATACACTGTACAGCAATCATACCTCCATTATACATACACTGTACAGCAAGCATACCTCCATTATACATACACTGTACAGCAATCATACCTCCATTATACATACACTGTACAGCAATCATACCTCCATTATACATACACTGTACAGTAATCATACCCCCATTATACATACACTGTACAGCAATCATACCTCCATTATACATACACTGTACAGCAATCATACATTCAGTATACATACACTGTACAGCAATCATACATCCATTATACATACACTGTACAGTAATCATACCTCCATTATACATACACTGTACAGCAATCATGCCTCCATTATACATACACTGTACAGCAATCATACCTCCATTATACATACACTGTACAGCAAGCATACCGCCATTATACATACACTGTACAGCAATCATACCACCATTATACATACACTGTACAGCAATCATACCTCCATTATACTTACACTGTACAGCAAGCATACCACCATTATACATACACTGTATAGCAATCATACCTCCATTATACATACACTGTACAGCAATCATACATCCATTATACATACACTGTACAGCAAGCATACCTCCATTATACATACACTGTACAGCAAGCATACCGCCATTATACATACACTGTACAGCAAGCATACCGCCGTTATACATACACTGTACAGCAAGCATACCGCCATTATACATACACTGTACAGCAATCATACATCCATTATACATACACTGTACAGCAATCATACCTCCATTATACATACACTGTACAGCAAGCATACCGCCATTATACATACACTGTACAGCAATCATACCGCCATTATACATACACTGTACAGCAATCATACCTCCATTATACTTACACTGTACAGCAAGCATACCACCATTATACATACACTGTATAGCAATCATACCTCCATTATACATACACTGTACAGCAAGCATACCGCCATTATACATACACTGTACATCAAGCATACCGCCATTATACATACACTGTACAGCAAGCATACCGCCATTATACATACACTGTACAGCAAGCATACATCCATTATACATACACTGTACAGCAATCATACATCCATTATACATACACTGTACAGCAATCATACCTCCATTATACATACACTGTACAGCAAGCATACCGCCATTATACATACACTGTACAGCAAGCATACATCCATTATACATACACTGTACAGCAATCATACCACCATTATACTTACACTGTACAGCAAGCATACCACCATTATACATACACTGTACAGCAATCATACATCCATTATACATACACTGTACAGCAAGCATACATCCATTATACATACACTGTACAGCAAGCATACCACCATTATACATACACTTTACAGCAAGCATACATCCATTATACATACACTGTACAGCAAGCATACCACCATTATACATACACTGTACAGCAAGCATACCACCATTATACATACACTGTACAGCAAGCATACCACCATTATACATACACTGTACAGCAAGCATACATCCATTATACATACACTGTACAGCAATCATACCTCCATTATACATACACTGTACAGCAATCATACCTCCATTATACATACACTGTACAGCAAGCATACCTCCATTATACATACACTGTACAGCAATCATACCTCCATTATACATACACTGTACAGCAATCTTACCTCCATTATACATACACTGTACAGCAATCATACCTCCATTATACATACACTGTACAGCAATCATACCTCCATTATACATACACTGTGACTGTACAGCAATCATACATCCAATCCATTAACAGTCATAGACAGTGTATGTATAATGGAGGTATGATTGCTGTACAGTGTATGTATAATGGAGGTATGATTGCTGTACAGTGTATGTATAATGGAGCGTCCAATCCAAAAAAAAGCCTCCAATCCAAAAAAAAAGTTTTAATAAAGTTTTTCATTTTGTTTGTGTGTGTGTGCATGCAAGCAAGAGTGTGTGTGTGTGTGTATATATCACACACACGCGTGCGTGCGTGTATATATCACACACACGGCTGAGCACGGCCCTCTCCTTCCCCCTGGTCCCCCTCCCACTAACATTTTGGCCGGGCCCCTGACGCCTTGCCCGCCAGCCTTTATCAGCTTTATCAGGGCCCATGGGGCAAAAGGGGCGAGCTGCTTTTGGGCCCCCAGGAATTACAGGGCCCGGGGCAGCTGCCCCTTTTGCTCCACGGCCGCGGTGATTAGGGTGTGCCTGGGCACACCCTGTGCGCACGCCTATGCCTGCATGTCAGTGTAAATAATTTAATTTTTATACACTAACATACTGGTGTAGACTCCAACTGTTCCTTTTCATAATGGGTAAAAGGAGAAAAAGCCCCCCAAAATTTGTTAGGCAATTTCTCCTGATGATCGGCGATACCCCATATGTGACCCTAAAATGTTGCCTTGAAATACGACAGGGCTCCAAAGTGAGACCGCCATGCGCATTTGAGGCCTAAATTAGGGTTTTGCATAGGGGTGGACATAGGGGTATTCTATGCCAGTGTTTCCCAAACAGGGTGCCTCCAGCTGTTGCAAAACTCCCAACATGCCTGGACAGTCAACGGCTGTCCGGCAATACTGGGAGTTGTTGTTTTGCAACAGCAGGAGGCTCCATTTTGGAAACAGTGCCGTACCAGACGTTGTTCATATTTATTGGGGAGGGGAGGGGGGCTGTGTAGCGGTATGTGTAAGTGTTTTTTACTTATTTTATTTAAGTGTAGTGTAGTGTAGTGTTTTTAGGGTACAGTCACACGGGCGGGGGTTGACAGCGAGTTTGCTGCATCTCAATCTTGCAGCACTCCCTGTAAACCTCCGCCCATGTGAGTGTACCCTGTCCATTCACATTGGGGGAGGGGGGGGGGGGGGAAACATCCAGCTGTTGCAAAACTACAACTCCGAGCATGCCCTTTGGCTGTCCGTGCATGCTGAGAGTTGTAGTTATGCAACAGCTGGAGGCATATTGCTACAACTCCCAGCATGCCCTTTGGAAGTCCGTGCATGCTGAGGGTTGTAGTTATGCAACAGCTGAAGGCACACTGGTTGCAAAACACTTGAACGTTTTTTACTTAACTTAGTGTTTCCAAATCAGTGTGCCTCCAGCTGTTGCACAACTTCAATTCCCAGCATGCCTGGTCTGTCAGTGCATGCTGGGCGTTAGTTTGGAGGCACAGCTGGAGGCACACGGGTTGGGAAAAAGAGTTAGGAAACGAACAATCTTTCCCAACTAGTGTGCCTCCAGTTGTTGCAAAACTATAATTCCCAGCATGGCCAGACATGCTGGAAGTTGTATATCGGCAATATCTGAAGGGTCAGATGTTGACGAACTACAACTCCCAGCATGCTTGGGCAGTCTGGGCATGCTGGGAGTTGTAGTTTTGCAACAGCTGGAGGTCCACAGTTTGTAGACCACTGTATAATGGTCTCCAATCTGTGGTCTTCCAGATGTTACAGAACTACAACTCCCAGCATGCCTCGACAGAGTGGGCATGCTGAGATTTGTAATTTTGGAACATCTGGAAGAGCACAGATTGGAGACCATTATACAGTGGTCTCCAAACTGTGGCCCTCCAGATGTTGCAAAACTACAACAGCCAAAGGCTGTCTGGGCATGCTGGGAGTTGCAGTTTTGAAACTCCCAGAGGCAGCAGCGAGATCGCTTTACGGCGATCTCACTGCTGCCAATGAAGATGCCGCCCTGCTGCTGCAAACTCACCGCGGGGACGCACCACCCCCGGGACCGCCTGGAGGACGCCGCTCGTGCCGGGACCGCTCGGGACACCGCATGGCTGGGTAAGTGACGCCAGGGGACGGGTAAGGGACACTTAGCAGAGCGGTGTGTGTCCCGATCCCCGTGATTCGGACTCACACACCGCGCTGCTAAGTATTGTCATAGCGAAATGCTGCTATCAGCGATCGCTGGGGGGGGGGGGGGGGGGTGGGGGGGATGAAACCCCCCGTGGTCACATGGTAAGATGGCTGGCTAGCCACCATCTTACCGGGTGCTGGGGAAAAGTATAACGGAAAGCAGTAAATTGTAAGAATAAAAGGAGAATGATCTACAGTGTTAAGTGGATTACAAAGCTATTTTAATGTGACGGAGCTTGTTCAATGATAAGTAAGCTATCAAACATTTCCTAAGTAAATGTATTACATTTTTGGATCATAAAATAACAATATCAATATACAAGTGATCTAATGAATAACTGAACTGTAAACAAATATTCTATATGCAAATTATTTTAAAAGTGCTTTGGAATAACCAAGGAGTAAAAAGCAATAGAAAGCAAACCAAATGAGGAATTGAGATAGGAAAGTAAAAACATTCTGGTGGTTCCTTAGTAGAACTTTCCTTCAGAAATAGAAAGGATTGCTACGTGCAGTTAAAGTTGGCTTATATTTACGGGGAAAAAGACGCACTTGCGTCAAAATTTTTGGTGCAAAGGAAAAGAACGCAGGTAATAAATCCATGTGTACTATAGATGTCACTCCAAGGTACCCTGATTCAGCCACATCTGGACGACATGCTCTACCAAAACGTGCGCAAAAAAATGCGCAAAAAAAATGGCTTTCGCAAAATTTTGCGCAAAAAAATACACACAAAACAAGGGTAAAATCTTTGATACATGTCCCACTGCCTCTATATACACATACACTGCCCCTTTATACACACATGGCCATCATACACATACACAGCTACTTTATGCATATACACTGCCACTATATATACACACACACCCATCATAAATATATACACTGCCTCTATATACACACACTCCCCCTTTATACACACATGGCCATCATACACAGCTACTATATGCATATACACTGCCACTATATATACACACACCCATCATAAATATATACACTGCCTCTATATACACACACTGCCCCTTTATACACACATGGCCATCATACACACATATACAGACACTATATACACATACACTGCCACTGTATATACACACATCCATCATAAATATATACACTGCCTCTATATACACATACACTGCCCCTTTATACACACATGGCCATCATACACATACACAGCTACTTTATGCATATACACTGCCACTATATATACACACACCCATCATAAATATATACACTGCCTCTATATACACACACTGCCCCTTTATACACACATGGCCATCATACACACATATACAGACACTATATACACATACACTGCCACTGTATATACACAAACATCCATCATAAATATATACACTGCCTCTACATACACACATATACAGCGACTATATACACATACACTGCCACTGTATATACACACACATCCATCAAAAATATATACACTGCTTCTATATACACACACATAGCCATCATACACATACACAGCTTCTATATCCATATACACTGCCACTATATAGACACAGACTGCCATCATACACATATATACAGCCACTATATAAACATACACTGCCACTGTATATACACACACAGCCATCATAAATATATACACTGCTTCTATATACACATGCACTGCCCCTTTATACACACATGGCCATATATACACAGCTTCTATATACACACATGGCCATCATACACATACACAGCTTCTATATACATATACACTGCCACTATATAGACACACACTGCCATCGTACACACATATACAGCCACTATATACACTGTCACGGTATATACACACACATCCATCATAAATATATACACTGCCTCTATATACACATACAATGCCACTGTATATACACACATCCATCATAAATATATACACTGCCTCTATATACACACACTGGGGGACATGTATCAAAGATTTTACCCCTGTTTTGTGTGTATTTTTTTTTGCCACGTTTTGGTAGAGCATGTCCTCCAGATGTGGCTGAATCAGGGTACCTTGGAGTGACATCTATAGTACACATGGATTTATTACCTGCGTTCTTTTCCTTTGCACCAAAAATTTTTACGCAAGTGCGTCTTTTTCCCCGTAAATATAAGCCAACTTTAACTGCACGTAGCAATCCTTTCTATTTCTGAAGGAAAGTTCTACTAAGGAACCACCAGAATGTTTTTACTTCCCCATCTCAATTCCTCATTTGGTTTGCTTTATATTGCTTTTTACTCCTTGGTTATTCCAAAGCACTTTAAAAATAATTTTCATATAGAATATTTGTTTACAGTTCAGTTATTCATTAGATCACTTGTATATTGTTATTATATGATCCAACAATTTAATACATTTACATAGGAAATGTTTGATAACTTATCATTGAACAAGCTCCGTCACATTAAAATAGCTTTGTAATCCACTTAACACTGCAGATCATTCTCCTTTTATTTTTACAATTTACTGCTTTCCGTTATACTTTTCCCCAGCGCCCGGTAAGGCTGGGTCCACACTACGTTTTGTCCCATACGGGAGCGCATACGGCAGGAGGGAGCTAAAACCTCGCGCTCCCGTATGTGACCGTATGCGCTCCCGTATGTCATTCATTTCAATGAGCCGACCGGAGTGAAACGTTCGGTCCGGTCGGCTCATTTTTGCGCCGTATGCGCTTTTACAACCGGACCTAAAACCGTGGTTGACCACAGTTTTAGGTCCGGTTGTAAAAGCGCATACGGCGCAAAAATGAGCCGACCGGACCGAACGTTTCACTCCGGTCGGCTCATTGAAGTGAATGACATACGGGAGCGCATACGGTAACATACGGGAGCGCGAGCTTTTAGCTCCCCCCTGCCGTATGCGCTCCCGTATGGGACAAAACGTAGTGTGGACCCAGCCTTAGATGGTGGCTATCACTGATAGCCAGCCATCTTACCATGTGACCACGGGGGGGTTCATCCCCCCCCCCCCAGCGATCGCTGCTATCAGCTAGTCAAATCTGACTAGCTAATAGCAGCATTTTGCTATGAGAATACTTAGCAGCGCGGTGTGTGAGTCCGGATCACGGGGATCATGACACACACCGCTTTGCTAAATGTCCCTTACCCGTCCCCCGGCGTCACTTACCCGGCCATGCGGTGACATGAGCGGTCCCGGCACGAGCGGCGTCCTCCAGGCGGTCCCGGGGGTGGTGCTTCCCCGCGGTGAGTTTGCAGCAGCAGGGCGGCATCTTCATTGGCAGCAGGGAGATCGCCGTAAAGTGATCTCACTGCTGCCTCTGGGAGTTTCAAAACTGCAACTCCCAGCATGCCCAGACAGCCTTTGGCTTTCTGGGCATGCTGGGAGTTGTAGTTTTGCAACATCTGGAGGGCCACAGTTTTGAGACCACTGTATAATTGTCTCCAATCTGTGCTCTTCCAGATGTTCCAAAATTACAAATCTCAGCATGCCCACTCTGTCGAGGCATGCTGGGAGTTGTATTTCTGTAACATCTGGAAGACCACAGATTGGAGATCATTATACAGGGGTCTACAAACTGTGGACCTCCAGCTGTTGCAAAACTACAACTCCCAGCATGCCCAGACTGCCCAAGCATGCTGGGAGTTGAAATACAACTTCCAGCATGTCTGGCCATGCTGGGAATTATAGTTTTGCAACAGCTGAAGGCACACTGGTTGCGAAACACTGAGTCTGTTTCCGTGTTTCGCAACCAGTGTGCCTCCAGCTGTTGCAAAACTACAACTCCCAGCATGCACGGACAGCCAAAGGGCATGCTCGGAGTTGTAGTTTTGCAACAGCTGGATGTCCCCCCCCCCCTCCCCCCAATGTGAATGGACAGGGTACACTCACATGGGCATGGGGTTTTACAGGGAGTGCTGCAAGATTGAAATGCAGCAAACTCGCTGTCAACCCCCGCCGGTGTGACTGTACCCTAAAAACACTACACTACACTTAAATAAAATAAGTAAAAAACACTATATATACACATACCGCTACACAGCCCCCCTCCCCTCCCCAATAAATATGAACAACGTCTGGGACGGCACGGTTTCCAAAATGGAGCCTCCAGCTGTTGTAAAACAACAACTCCCAGTATTGCCGGACAGCCATTGACTGTCCAGGCATGTTGGGAGTTTTGCAACAGCTGGAGGCACCCTGTTTGTGAAACTCTGGCATAGAATACCCCTATGTCCACCCCTATGCAAAACCCTAATTTAGGCCTCAAATGCGCATGGCGGTCTCTCACTTTGGAGCCCTGTCGTATTTCAAGGCAACATTTTAGGGACACATATGGGGTATCGCCGTACTCAGGAGAAATTGCCTTACAGATTTTGGGGGGCTTTTTCTCCTTTTACCCATTATGAAAAGGAACAGTTGGAGTCTACACCAGTATGTTAGTGTATAAAAATAAAATTATTTACACTGACATGCAGGTGTTGCCGCATACTTTACATTTTCACAAGAGGTAAATGGGAAAAAAGATCCCCATTTTTTGGGACACAATTTAGCCAGAGTACGGAGATACCACATATGTGGGCGCAAAGTGCTCTGTGGGCGCACAACAAGGCCCATAAGGTAGAGTGCACCATGTACATTTGAGGTGATTTGCACAGGGGTTTCACAGGTGTTAAATGAAGAATAAGGACATTGGTATAATTGATGTGTTATAATTGGGTGCAAAAAGTGGTATTATTGTGAGATTAAAACTCTACATAATGAAGAAAAAAAATTCTAAAACTAATAACGAGGACACAATTACTGTTTAGGTGCAGATACGCTGCAGACAAAGCTCCTACTAAATAGAGCTGCGGTGTAAATTTATGCTCGGAGGAGAATTCTAAATTTAAACGCAATTCAAGAAAGTAGCTGCACAAGAATGATAAATTTAACGCAGCTGCGCCAAATTTACACAACAGGCAGAGGGGTAAAAAACTTCTATTATACACTGGAAATGATACATCTCCCCCACTGCCTCTATATACACAGACACTGCCCCTTTCCCTATCGTCTGACCAGCAGAACAATGATGGGTGTGTATCTCCGCCCCTGTGAGCTGCAGGACCCAGGAATTTTTAATGAAAAAAAACAAATTAAAGAAACGCCCCCTGGGGCATAAAACCCCCCTACAATGGGCCCCCTTTGAGTTTCTTTTATCTGGTGAGCAGGACCTAGGTTCCCAGACTCAGTCTGTGCTTTTTTGCTTTGCTATTCTCCTTATTGCTTTTCTTTCCTTAGCTAAGGAAAAAGGGAATATCGCTATATGTTATATTCTAATATACTTTTTTCTTTGCCTTAGGTCCGCGCTTACCTCGGTAGCCTGCTCCGTAGCGTTTCCTGCTACTTATGGAGTCTCCGGTTCCCTGCGGCGTTCAGAACGGGGACCACGTGGGTTTGTTTACAGGTTGCCTTACACGCCGGCCTGTTCTAGGGTGCGCATGCCGTCCGCACTTTGCACTTACTCTGCAGAGAGGCGGAGTCTGCGGTCACATGACCGCACCTGCAGCAATTCTTTTAATTCTTTAAATATTTTTATTATTTAACTTGGGTAACCTCTTCTAGGTCCAGTAGAAGCTACTGGAGGATTTTTTCCCTATTATGTTGGAGTTATCTGGAGTTTGGTTTAACCCCTTAAGGACCAGGCCATTTTACACCTTAGGACCAAAGCGTTTGACCACTGTCACTTTAAATATTAATAACTCTGGAATGCTTTTAGTTATCATTCTGATTCCAAGATTGTTTTTTCGTGACATATTCTACTTTAACATAGTGGTAAAATTTTGTGGTAACTTGCATCCTTTCTTGGTGAAAAATCACAAAATTTGATGAAAAATTTGAAAATTTTGCATTTTTCTAACTTTGAAGCTTTCTGCTTGTAAGGAAAATGGATATTCAAAATATATTTTTTTTTAATTCACATTTCCAATATGTTTATGTTTGCATCATAAAATTGACGTGTTTTTACTTTTGGAAGACACCAGAGGGCTCCAAAGTTCAGCAGCACTTTTCCAATTTTTCACCAAATTTTGAACCTCGCTTTTTTTCAGGGACCAGTTCAGGTTTGAAGTGGATTTGAAGGGTCTTCATATTAGAAATACCCCACAAATGACCCCATTATAAAAACTACACCCCCAAAGTATTCAAAATGACAATCAGTAAGTGTTTTAACCCTTTAGGTGTTTTACAGGAATAGCAGCAAAGTGAAGGAGAAAATTCACAATCTTCATTTTTTACACTTGCATGTTCTTCTAAACCGAATTTTTGAATTTTTACAAGGGGTAAAAGGAGAAAATGTATACTTATATTTGTAGCCCAATTTCTCTCGAGGAAGGACATATCTCATATGTCTATGTAAATTGTTCGGCGGGTGCAGTAGAGGGCTCAGAAGCGAAGGAGCGACAAGGGGATTTTGGAGAGTACGTTTTTCAGAAATGGTTTTTGGGGGGCATGTTGCATTTAGGAAGCCCTTATGGTGCCAGAACAGCAAAAAAAAAAAACACATGGCATACCATTTTGGAAACTAGACCCCTTAGGGAACGTAACAAGGAATAAAGTGAGCCTTAATACCCCACGGGTGTTTCACGACTTTTGCATATGTAAAAAAATAAATAAATTATTTTCACCAAAATGTGTGTTTCCCCCCCAAATTTCACATTTTTGCAAGGGTTAATAGCAGAAAATACCCCCCAAAATTTGTAAACCCATCTTTTCTGAGTATGGAGGTACCCCATAAGTGGACCTGACGTGAACTATGGGCGAACTACAATGCTTAGAAGAGGAGGAGCACCATTGAGCTTTTGGAAAGAGAATTCGTTTGGAATGGTAGTCAGGGGCCATGTGCATTTACAAAGCCCCCCGTGGTGCCAGAACAGTGGACCCCCTCCCACATGTGACCCTATTTTGGAAACTACACCCCTCACAGAATTTAATAAGTGGTGCAGTGAGCATTTACACCCCACTGGCGTTTGACAGATCTTTGGAACAGTGGGCTGTGCAAATGGAAAATAAAATTTTTCATTTTCACGGATCACTGTTCCAAAAATCTGTCAGACACCTGTGGGGCGTAAATGCTCACTGTACCCCTTATTACATTACATGAGGGATGTAGTTTCCAAAATGGGGTCACATATGGGGGGGGGGGTCCATTGTTCTGGTACCATGGGGGCTTTGTAAACACAAGTGGCCTTCAATTCCGGACAAATTTTCTCTTCAAAATCCCAATGGCGCTCCTTCTCTTCTGAGCATTGTAGTGCACCCATAGAGCACTTTACATCCACATATGGGGTATGCTCTTACTCAGAAGAAATTGGGTTACAAATTTTGGGGGCTTTTTTTTATTTTCCCTTGTGAAAATGAAAAATTTAGGGTAACACCAGCATTTTAGTGAAAAATTTTTTTTTTTTCATTTTCCCATCCAACTTTAATGAAAATTTGTCAAACACCTGTGGGGTGTTCAGGCTCACTATACCCCTTGTTACGTTCCGTGAGGGGTGTCGTTTCCAAAATGGGGTCACATGTGGGTATTTATTTTTTTGCGTTTATGTCAGAACCGCTGTAAAATCAGCCACCCCTGTGCAAATCACCAATTTAGGCCTCAAATGTACATGTTGCGCTCTCACTCCTGAGCCTTGTTGTGCGTCCGCAGAGCATTTTACGCCCACATATGGGGTATTTCCGTACTCAGGAGAAATTGCGTTACAAATTTTGGGGGTCTTTTTTTCCTTTTACCTCCCGTATTCTAAGCCAGTGATTCCCAAACAGGGTGCCTCCAGCTGTTGCTAAACTCCCAGCATGCCTGGACAGTCAGTGGCTATCCGGAAATGCTGTGAGTGGTTGTTTTGCAACAGCTGGAGGCTCTGTTTTGGAAACGCTGCCATACAATACGTTTTTTATTTTTATTAGGGGGACAGTGTAAGGGGGTGTAAATGTAGTGTTTTACCCATTATTATGTGTAAGTGTAGTGTAGTGTAGTGTTTTTAGGGTATGTTCACACAGGCGGAGGTTTACAGTGAATTTACCGCTAGGAGTTTGCGCTGCTGAGAAAAATTTGCCGCAGCTCATACTTGAAGCAGAAAACTTACTGTAAACCCGCCAGTGTGAATGTACCCTATACGTTCACATGGGGGGGCAAACCTCCAGCTGTTTCAAAACTACAACTCCCAGCATGTACTGACAGACCGTGCATGCTGGGAGTTGTACTTTTGCAACAGCTGAAGGCACACTGGTTGGAAAACCTTCAGTTAGGTTATGTTACCTAACTCAGTATTTTCCAACCAGTGTGCCTCCAGCTGTTGCAAAACTTCAACTCCCAGCATGCACTGATCGACGAAAGGCATGCTGGGAGATGTAGTTATGCAACAGCTGGAGGGATCGCAACAACAACTCCCAGCATGCAGAGACAGCTGTTTTCTGTTTAGGCATGCTGGGAGTTGCAGTTTTGCAACATCTGGAGAGCTATAGTTTAGAGACCACTGCACAGTGGTCTCCAAAGTGTGGACCTCCAGATGTTGCAAAACTACAACTCCCAGCATTCCCAGACAGCAAACTGCTGTGTGGGCATGCTGGGAGTTGTAGTTTTGCAAGATCTGGAGGTGCACAGTATAGAGATTACTTTGCAGTGGTCTCAAACTGTAGACCTCCAGCTGTTGCAAAACTGCAACTCCCAGCAAGCCTAAACAGCTCTCTGGGCATGCTGGGAGTTGTAGTTTTGCAACATCTGGAGGGTTACAGTTTAGAGACCACTATAGTGGTCTCAGACTGTAGCCCTCCAGATGTTGCTAAGTAACTCAACGGCTTCCGTCGGATCCAGGAAGCTGCATCGCAGTCCTCTTCTTCCGCCGATCGTCGCCCGCTGCCGTCGCCGATGGGTAAGTGGATCTTCGGCGCCGGTCCCTGTTGGTTTCCCCATCCTGCCCCGCCTATTGTGGGTGGGCAGAACGGGGAAACCGAAAGTAAACCCCTCCGCCCCCGATCTGCTATTGGTGGTCGCGTCTAGACCACCAATAGCAGAGATAGGAGGGGTGGCACCTCTGCCACCTCACTCCTATCGCTACAGGGGGATCGTGGGTGTCTAGGACACCCGCGATCCCCCTTCTATTCTGGGTCACCGGGTCACCATAGACCCGTAATGACCCGGAATCGGCGCAAATCGCAAGTGTGAATTCACTTGCGATTTGCGCCGATCGCCGACATGGGGGGGTCTAATGCCTCAGTTCAGTCTCTTTGGAATCTGCAGCTTGCTCTGACACTACTGCTTATTGCTTTGTGCTGTCAGTTGCTTCTGTAACTATCTTCTTATATATCTCAGTGTGTTACCCCTTCTTTTTCCTTGTACAGGTTCTTTTGTGGTTATTTATTTCCTACTAATGAAATAATAATTTTTTTTTTTTTTTATAATCTCTCTTTTATTGATGTCTTCAAGAGAGTCTAGCGTGTCTCATCCCCGTAAATCTTTGGATAAAATACATAATGTATCCTGTAAAAAATCCAACATACCATCACCGGATGATATTGAATACACCACTTGTGGTTCTTGTCGACCTCTTCCCGCACTTCCTCCAGCTGGTGAACCAGATATCAGGGACGTCTATGTCTGGGTCAAGGACTTTGTAGCAGGTTCCATAAAGGACCTGAAATAATCCCTTTCTATTCCCAGAAAACGCTCCCGGTACAGTCACCCCTCTCCTGCTCCCATGGAAGTGGATGACGGCGAAGATAGAAAGACTTCCTCTATGAGGATATAATGGAGGATACCTCAACATTTTTCTTTCTGCCAGAGAAAACACAAAAATTGTTTGTACAGGCGGATTCTCACCATAAACCTAAGGAGGATGCCCCTTCTACCTCCAGAGTTTTAGGTCCTTTCAGGTGGACGATGTTCTGTCTGCACTTATGTCTGCAGAGTGGGAGAAACCGGACAGAGCTCCGGTAATCTCAAAAAGATATAAAATGATGTTTCCCCTTGACCAGTCCCAGTGTAAGATCTGGGTTAACCCCCCCTAAGGTGGACATGGCTATTGCCAAAATGCCCAAGAGGACAGTTCTTCCTGCTGAGGATGGATCTAATCTGAGAGATCCTTTAGACCGTAAAATGGAGATTGTACCTAAATGTACGTCCTGGTGCGTTAAGTACCACCGCACCAGGACGTACATTTACGTCCTGCGTCCTTAAGGGGTTAAGGTACTTGAACCGTCACTTTCAAAAAAGAAAGTTCAAAATGGAGACTATAAGGTCAGTCAGACCTCTTCTATCCAGAGGGGAATACATGGCATCTTTGGACCTGAAAGATGCTTATTTCCATTTTCCAATACATCAGGAATCACGGAAATTCCTAAGGATTGCTGTCAGAATCCGAGGGGTTCTGTTCCATCTTCAATTCAAAGTCCTCCCATTCGGGATCACCTCTGCTCCATTTGTGTTCACCAAGGTGGGGTCCTCCATGATGACGGTTCTAAGGTTGTCAGGGATAAGAGTTATCCCATACCTAGACGACTGGCTTCTAATAGCCAAGTCAGAATTGACTCTACTGGACCATGTTCAGATTACCTTAGAGTTGCTCCAGAGCTTGGGTTGGTTAGTCAACTGGGACAAATCAGATTTGATCCCGACCACGTCCAAACAATTTCTCGGTTTCATCCTAGATTCTGTAGAGCTGAAACTGTACCTCTCTGGACCCAGGAAGGATCGTATTCTCAGAGGATATTGCTTCCTAAGAACACCTCGCAGGGTCTCCCTCAGAACCCTAATGAGTTTTCTAGGTCTATTGTCATCAGCAGCGGAAGCAGTTCCCTGGGCTCTGTGGCACATTAGACCCTTACAGTCAGAAGTTCTACGCATCTGGAACTGGACAATTTCAGGTTTGGACTCCCTACATATTCTTTCAACCACTACCAGACAGTCCCTCCTTTGGTGGGCCGACCTGAAAGACTGTCTGTCTCTAGAAGATCCAGTTTGGACAATTGTTACCACAGATGCCTCGGGCACAGGGTGGGGAGCCCACATGATGGATGTCACGGTCTCAGGAACATGGAGCCCAGAGGAGATGGACCTAGCCTCCAACACAAAGAAGCTGAGAGCCATATTCTATGCCCTCAGGAAATTCGAACATCACCTTTCCGGAGCTGCGGTTCGGATTCAATCGGTCAATATGGCCTTGGTGTTCTACATCAACAAGTAGGGAGGTACCAAATCCCGCACACTTCTCCAGGAAGTGGGGAAAATCTTCAATTGGGCGGAAACAAGGGTAACAAGGTTATCCGCAGTCCATATCAGAGGAGTCCAGAATACTTTGGCGGATCGCCTGAGCCGTCTGAGCACAGTTCCGGGGGAATGGTCCCTATGTCCACTAATGTTTCAGCAGATTTGCCAACTCTGGGGTCTTCCGGACATCGACTTGATGGCGACCAAATACAACAGGAAGCTTCCTCGCTTCTGCTCCCTTTACATGGAGGATCACCCTTGGGCAGTGGATGCGATGTCGATCCCATGGAACTTCAGACTGGCGTACATTTCAGGCCTCAGTAATAGAAATAATTCCATTCTGGCCAAAAAGATCCTGGTTCTCCCTCCTCATGATGCTGAGTCAGGGAACATTCTGGAGACTCCCTCTGAGGCACAATCTGGTAGCCCAGGGCAACCAACTCTGCCGCAACTTAACATCTCTCAATCTGACGGCTTGGAGGTTGATAGGTCCATATTAAAAGCCAAGGGTTTTCCGGACCATATATTGGACACGCTGTCCCACTCAAGGAGTGTGGCGACCAATAAAACATATGCCAGACTAAAGAGTTTTTTCCGGTTGGTGCACTGCTTGGCAGCTCGACTCTTCTTCTCCTTCAATACCGCAAATGCTTGAATTTCTTCAAGATGGATTCGACAGGGGCCTGTCAACCCAACACCCTGAAGGTTCAAATAACTGCTATGTCAGCTTTTTTGGGGAAAAAGCTCTTTCACATTTCAGAGGTTGAAAGCTTTATTAAGGCAGCCTCTAGACTGCGCCCAAGAATTGTTAGGCCTGTTGCTACCTGGGACTTGGGTCTAGTCCTTAAACATATAAGTTTTTCTCCTTTCAAGCCTTTACAGGATGTGAACATCAAGTTCCTCTCCATGAAAGTCAGCTTCCTTCTTGCAATTACCACTGCCAAGAGACTTGGAGAACTTCAAGCTTTCTCCTCAGCTGAGCCCTACACTACATTTCTACTGGACAGAGTCCTTTTAAGGTACTTACCTGATTTTTCTCCTAAAGTTTCTTCTTTTTCTAACATAAATCAGTTGATTTCCTTACCAAAATATATTCCTGATTCTTCCGCTGGGGAAGATGACCATCTTAAAAATTTGGACTTGGTCAGGGCTCTTCAGGTGTATATAGAAAGAACTGCCACTTTCAGGAAGGAAGAAAACCTATTTGTGGTTTTTCAGGGTCCAAATAAGGGGAAAAAAGCCTCTAAGCCCACGTTGGCCCGTTGGATATGTGAATGCATCAAGGATGCTTATTGTGTTGCTGATTTGGAACCTCCAAAGTTCACAGCTCACTCTACCAGGGCCTTAGCTACCTCCTAGGGCTGAGCGAGGCTCAGTTCCCTTGGAACATATTTGTCAGAGTGCCTCTTGGAGCACTCTACCTTCTTTAAACATTACAAGATGGACTGTTCATCTTCTGTTGATTTTTCCTTTACAAGGTCTATTATTAATTCTGTTAATATTTGATCCCACCCTTCTTTCGGGTACTATGTAAATCCCCATCATTGTGCTGCTGGTCAGACGATAGGGAATAGTGAATTTAAGTAGTTCATTTGTTTTCCCTTAGTCTGACAGCAGCACAAAGCTCCCTCCCTGATTATAATCTGTTGTTTTTCTGTAGTATATAATAAACTCAAAGGGGGCCCATTGTAGGGGGGTTTTATGCCCCAGGGGGCGTTTCTCTAATTAGTTTTTTTCATTAAAAATTCCTGGGTCCTGCAGCTCACAGGGGCGGAGATACACACCCATCATTTTGCTGCTGTCAGACTAAGGGAAAACTAATTAACTACTGAAATTTACTATTATACACACATGGCCATCATACACAGCTTCTATATACACTGCCACTATATAGACACACACTGCCACTGTATATACACACACACATCCATCATAAATATATACACTGCCTCTATATACACACACTGCCCCTTTATACACACATGGCCATCACACACACAAACACAGCTTCTATATGCATATACACTGCCACTATATAGACACACACTGCGATCATACACACATATACAACCACTATATAGACACACACTGCCACTGTATATACACACACATCCATCATAAATATATACACTGCCTCTATATACACACACTGCCCCTTTATACACACATGGCCATCACACACACACACACACACAGCTTCTATATGCATATACACTGCCACTATATAGACACACACTGCGATCATACACACATATACAACCACTATATACACATACACTGCCACTGTATATACACATACAGCCATCATAAATATATACACTGCCTCTGTATACACATACACTGCCACTGTATATACACACACAGCCATCATAAATATATACACTGCCACTTTATACACACATGGCCATCATACACATACACAGCTTCTATATACACACACTGGGGGACATGTATTATTGCCTTTAGACTACTTTTCATGTCTACATATTTTGCGCAATTGCACTTTTTTTTTGCACTGCAATACTACAACTACTCCCATCATGTGACAGAATCTGTCCCGTGATGGTAGTAGTTGTACTACCGCAGCGCTGAAGGACAGCTCCTGCACATCTCCCGGCTGCGGGACTCTATTGGGACTGTTATAACTACTACTTCCATCATGGACAGACTCCATGATGGGAGATGTAGTCCTGGGGCTGAGGTGCAGATCGCAGCAGGTCATTCTCTAGAGACCCACAGCGATCCGCATTTATTAACTTAATAATCCGGCGGTACATGCGGCTCCACTGCGCTGCTGCCGACTCCTGTATACACTGTCATAATTCATAATCCACACCGCCGGGAGAGGGGAGCTCTGATTGGTGAAAAGCTATTAACCAATCAGAGCTCCCGTCTCCCGGCGGGGATTATGAATTATTAGAACTGTATATAGGAGTCGGCGTGCAGCGCAGTGTAGCCGCATGTACCGCTGGCTTGTATAGTTAATAAATGCGGATCGCAGCAGGTCGCTGGAAAATGATCTGCTGCGATCTGCCCCTCTGCCCTTGGACTACTACTCCCATCATGGGACAGTCTGTAGTATTGCGTTGCTGCTGAGGGATTGCACTTGCGCATTCCCCAGCTGCGGGACTTTTAGAACAACTACTCCCATCATGGACAGACTCTGCCCATGATGGGAGTTGTAGTCCAGGGGTTGAGGTGCAGATCGCACCGGGTCATTCTGCAGAGACCCGCTGCAATCCGCATTTATTAACTGTAAAAGTCGGCGGTACATGCAGCTATATCACGCTGCCACCGGCTTCTATATACACTGTCATAATTCATAATCCCCGCCGCCAGGAGAGGAGAGCTCTGATTGGTCAATAGCTATCCACCAATCAGAGCTCCCGTCTCCCGGCGGGAATTATGAAAACTGTATATAGGAGCCGGTGGCAGCGCGATGTAGCCGCATGTACCACCAGCTTTTTAATTTAAATGCGGATCGCAGCAGATCATTCTGTAGATCTGCTGCGATCCGCATTGCATAATGCCATTGACGGCAGATTGCACAGGTCCTTCGCGCATTCCGCCGTTTAAAAACGCCTGCGCGGCATCGCACGGGTGGACCAATCACAGTGAATGAGCTGACTGGGGGTAAAGTTTATTTCCCCAGCTCTGCTGGGTGGGTACCCAGGTGGGGGTAGCGTATTCCTTGCCGGTGATGGTAGCTTGGTATGCAGGCCAGCAGCGTGAGGACGGAGCCCAGGGGAGAGTCCGTAGAGTAATGCAGAGGTATAGGAGAAAAAAGCTGCAATGGCGCTCCCAAGGATATAACCCGAAGTCATGGGTATTGGTGAAAAATAAATGAATAATTTATTCTTACAGCATAAGAAATCAAAAAGAATAATAAATATAAAGCAAGACGCGTTTCAAGAGTCACAGCTCCCTTTTTCAATTGCAGGTGGTTGCTGTATACAGCAACCACCTGCAATTGAAAAAGGGAGCTGTGACTCCCGAAACGCGTCTTGCTTTATATTTATTATTTTCTTTGATTTCTTATGCTGTAAGAATAAATTATTCATTTGTCTGCTCAACAGTTGGAGGCACACGAGTTGGCGGCTGCGGCGGTGGGTAAGTGGAGAAGGCGGCGGCGGCATCAGAGGCAGCAGTGAAACTACAACTCCCAGCATGGCCAGACAGCCTTTTGCTTCATCTGGAGGGCAGCAGTTTGGAGACCACTGTGCAGTGGTCTCCAATCTGTGCTCTTCCAGATGTTGCAAAACCAAAACTCCCAGCATGCCCAGACAGTCCAAGCATGCTGGAAGTTGTAGTTCTGTAACATCTGGCCCTTCAGATGTTGCCGAACTACAATTCCCAGCATGCCTGGGCATGCTGAGAGTTGTAGTTTTGCAACATCTGGAGGGCTATAGTTTGGACACCACTACACAGTGGTCTCCAAACTGTTCTCCTCCAGTTGTTGCAAAACTACAATGCTCAGCATGCCCTTCGGCTGCCTGGGCATGCTGGGAGTTGTAGTTTTGCAACAAATGGAGGCACACTGGTTGGGTAAAATTGTCTGTTTCTTAACTCAGTGTTTCCCTACCTGTGTGCCTCCAGCTGTTGCAAAACTATAACTTCCAGCATGCACTGACAAACCGTACATGCTGGGAGTTGTAGTTTTGCAACAGCTGGAGGTGCACGGGTTGGGAAACACTGAGTTAAGTAACAAACGCTCAGTGTTTTGCAACCAGTGTGCCTCCAGCTGTTGCTTAAATACAGCCCCCATGATGAGCGTTTTAGTTTAGCAACAATTGGAGGCTCCCTGTTTAGGAACACGCTGCATTATATGCGCTTTTCCCAGGGGAGAGCACAAAAAATGTACTAAACCATATTTCTTGTTTTTCTTTTCTTCTCATTTCAGATGCGTGAATGCGGAGGACTACGTCAGATTCGGTGGACTGCAACAATGACCAGCATTTTTTTTTTATTTCAATAAAATGGTTAATGAGGGCTGGGGGAGTGTATTTTTTTTAAAATACATTTTTTTTTCAATGTGTCATTGTTTTTTTTTTTATTGAATTTTCAGGGTTAGTACTGGAAGCCATCTTATAGACGGAATTCATTACTAAGCCGGGGCTTAGCGTTAGCCCCAAAATCAGCTAGCGCTAACCCCCAATTATTACCCCGGTACCCACCGCCACAGGGGTGCCGGGAAGAGCCAGTACCAACAGGCGCAGCGCATCAAAAATGGCGCTCCTGGGCCTAGGCGGTAACAGGCTGGCATTATTTAGGCTGGGGAGAGCCAGTAACAATGGTCCTCGCCCACCCTGGTAACGTCAGGCTGTTGCTGCTTGGTTGGTATCTGGCTGATACCGAAAATAAGGGGAACCCTATGCGTTTTTTTTATTTTTTATAAACAAATTAAAAAAACTTGTGCTCCCTCATTTTTTCAGTATCAGCCAGATACCAACGAAGCAGCCTGATGTTACCAGGGTGGGCGAGTACCATTGTTACTGGCCCTACCCAGCCTAAATAACGCCAGCCTGTTACCGCCTAGGCCCAGGAGCGCCATTTTTGACGCTCCGGGCCTGCAGGTACCGGCTCTTCCCGGAACCCCTTTGGCGTTGGATACCGGGGTAATAATTGGGGGTTAGCGCTAGCTGTTTTGGGGGCTAACGCTAAGCCCTGGCCTAGTACCGTATTTATCGGCGTATAACACGCACTTTTTAGGCTAAAATTTTTAGCCTAAAGTCTATGTGCGTGTTATACGCCGATACACCCCCAGGAAAGGCAGGGGGAGAGAGGCCGTCGCTGCCCGCTTCTCTCCCCCTGCCTTTCCTGGGGTCTAGAGCCCTGCTGCCGGCCCTTCTCTCCCCCTGGCTATCGGCGCCGCTGCCCGTTCTGTCCCCCTGACTATCGGTGCCGGCGCCCCACTGCCGGGGCAGATAGCCAGGGGGAGAGAAGCGGCGCCAACAGCCAGGAGGAGGTAAGGGGCAGCGGCACCCATTGCCGGCGCCGCTGCCCCGTTGCCTCCCCCCATTCCCGGTGGCATAATTACCTGTTGCCGGGTTCGCGCTGCTGCAGGCCTCCGGCGTGCGTCCCCTGCGTCGTTGCTATGCACGGCGCACTGACAGCGCATGCAACGACGCAGGGGACGCACGTCGGAGGCCTGCAGTAGCGCGGACCCGACCCCGGCAACAGGTAATTATGCCACCGGGGATGGGGGGAGGCAACGGGGCAGCGGCGCCGGCAATGGGTGCCGTTGCCCCCTCTCTCCCCCTGGCTGGCGGCGCCGCTCCTCTCCCCCTGGCTATCGGCGCCGGCAATGGGGCGCCGGCACTGATAGTCAGGGGGACAGAACGGGTAGCGGCACCGATAGCCAGGGGGAGAGAAGGGTCGGCAGCAGGGCTCTAGACCCCAGGAAAGGCAGGGGGAGAGAAGCGGGCAGCGACAGCCTCTCTCCCCCTGCCTTTCCTGGGGGTATCGGGGTATAAACGCACACACGCGCACCCTCATTTTACCATGGATATTTGGGTAAAAAACTTTTTTTACCCAAATATCCTTGGTAAAATGAGGGTGCGTGTTATAGGCCGGTGCGTGGTATACCCCGATAAATACGGTAATAGATTCTGTCTACAAGATGCCTTCCACTACTAAGCATGAAAATTCAATTATAAAAAAACACAACACATTGAAAAAATATATTTATTTAAAAAAACTCCCCCACAGCCCACATTGACATTTTAAAAACAAAACGCTGTTCATCGTCGCAGTCCACCAAATCTGACATAGTCCTCCGCATTCACGCATCTAAATTTCGAAGAAAAAAAAACAACAAAAAGTTTTGTACTTTTTTTTGTTTCCAAACACCAGCAAAAACGCTAGAAAAAAATGCAAGAAAAACTGACAAAACGCAGGAAAAAGCTGGGACAGTTTTTCTGGCGTTTTTGCTGTTGGACAAAAAACATCAATGGAATCCTGGCCTCAAAGCAATAGAGCAAAATCCCTACGTCCACTTTTCCTGTGAGGTGTAGATCAGGTGTACAAATAGAACTGTGTGTAAATTTCGAACTTTGCACAAAATTTATCATGCGCCACAAGTATGGTAAATTTGGTGCAATTGCACCAAATTTAGACCAACAAAAATTATCTAAAAAAGACGTTTACCTACACCAACATTGATACATGTCCCCCACTGCCCATTTATACACACATGGCCATCATACATACACAGCTTCTTTATACACATACTGCCCCTTTATTACACACATGGCCATCATACACAGCTTCTATATGCATATACACTGCCACTATATAGACACTCACTGCCATCATACACACATACACAGCTTCTATATCCACATACTGCCCCTTTATACACACATGGCCATCATACACAGCTTCTATATGCATATACACTGCCACTATATAGACACTCACTGCCATCATACACACATACACAGCTTCTATATACACATACTGCCCCTTTATACACACATGGCCATCATACACAGCTTCTATATGCATATACACTGCCACTATATAGACACTCACTGCCATCATACACACATATACAGCCACTATATACACATACACTGCCACTGTATATACACACACATCCATCATAAATATATACACTGCCTCTATATACTAACACTGCCTCTATATAAACACATGGCCATCATACACAGCTTCTATATGCATATACACTGCCACTATATAGACACACACTGCCATCATACACACATATACAACCACTATATACAAATACACTGCCACTGTATATACACATACAGCCATCATAAATATATACACTGCCTCTGTATACACATACACTGCCACTGTATATACACACACATCCATCATAACTATATACACTGCCTCTATATACACATACACTGCCCCTTTATACACACATGACCATCATACACAGCTTCTATATGCATATACACTGCCACTATATAGACACTCACTGCCATCATACACACATATACAGCCACTATATACACATACACTGCCACTGTATATACACATACAGCCATCATAAATATATACACTGCCTCTGTATACACATACACTGCCACTGTATATACACATACATCTAGGGCTGGGCGGTATACCGGTTCATACAGAATACCAAAATTTTTGGGCTGCACGATATGAATTTTCCCCCATACCGCAATACCGGTATGGCCCCTCCCCCTCCCCCTTGGGAATGAATAATCAGCCCAGCGCAGTGCTGTCCCCACATCGGGGAACTAATCATACGTGACCCGCCAGCACTGTTCTACTCCCCCCACCAAATCATGTGTCCCGCCAGCGCTGTTCTGCTCCCCCCCACCAAATCATGTGACCTGCGAGCGCTGTTCTGTTCCCCCCAACCAAATCATGTTACCCGCCAGCGCTGTTCTGCTCCCCCCCCCCCCCCATTATCAGCCCAGCGGGGTACTACTCATATGAATCCCGCAAGAACTGCCCTCCTCCTCTTCGTTGGGGGCTGCCGGCGCTGGAACTCACTGTACGCCAGTGGTCTCCAACCTGCGGACCTCCAGATGTGGCAAAACTACAACTCCCAGCATGCCCGGACAGCCAACGGCTGTCCAGGCATGCTGGGAGTTGTAGTTTTGCAACAGCTGGAGCACCGCAGGTTTGAGACCACTGCTGTATGCTGTATCCCTATGCCCGGGCTGCAAAAGATAAAGAAAATAAACTTTAACTTACCTACGTCTGCTTTACGCTGGGGAATGGAACGTCAGACAGCCGTCAGCCTATCACCGGCTGGAGCGATGTCCCGCCCTGGCCAGTGATAAGCTGAGCCCACTGTCATGTAAGAAGCTGGCTTATCTTTTGCAGCCTGGGCATAGGGATACAGCGTATAGCAGTTGTCTCAAACCTGCGGACCTCCAGCTGTTGCAAAACTACAACTCCCAGCATGCCCAGACAGCCGTTGGCTATTAGAGACCACTGGCGTGCAGTATAGAGTTCCATCGCCGGCGGCCCCCAACAAAGAGGAGGAGGGCAGTGCTTGCGGGTGACATATGTGAGTAGTACCCCGCTGGGCTGATTAATTAATTGGGGGGGAGCAGAACAGCACTGGCAGGTAACATGACTTGGGGGGGGGGGGGGGGGGGGGAGCAAAAGAGCGCTTGCTGGGGTCACATGATTTGTGGTGGGGTGGGGGTGAAAGAAATACCATTATATATCGTGGAACCGCCATACGTTACAAAAATACCGTGATACACATATTTGGTCATACCGCCCAGCTCTACACACATCCATCATAAATATATACACTGCCTCTATATACACATACACTGCTACTGTATATACACACATCCATCATAAATATATACACTGCCTCTATATACACTCACTGCCCCTTTATACACACATGGCCATTATACATATACACAGCTTCTATATGCGTATACACTGCCACTATATAGACACACACTGCCATCATACACACATATACAGCCACTATATACACTGCCACTGTATATACAGTCACATCAATCATAAATATATACACTGCCTCTATATACACACATACACTGCTACTGTATATACACACACATCCATCATAAATATATACACTGCCTCTATATACACACACTGCCCCTTTATACACACATGGCCATCACACACATACACAGCTTCTATATGCATATACACTGCCACTATATAGACACACACTGCCATCATAAATATATACACTGCCTCTATATACACTCACTGCCCCTTTATACACACATGGCCATCATACACATACACAGCTTCTATATGCATATACACTGCCATCATACACACATATACAAGCACTATATACACATACACTGCCACTGTATATACACACACATCCATCATAAATATATACACTGCCTCTATATACACACACTGCCCCTTTATACACACATGGCCATCATACACACATACACAGCTTCTATATGCATATACAATGCCACTATATAGACACACACTGCCATCATACACATATATACAGCCCCTATATACACATACACTGCCACTGTATATACACACACACCCATCATACATATATACACTGCCTCTATATACACACACTGCCCCTTTATACACACATGGCCATCATACACATACATAGCTTCTATATGCATATACACTGCCACTATATAGACACACACTGCCATCATACACATATATACAGCCACTATATACACATACTCTGCCACTGTATATACACACACACACACCCATCATACATATATACACTGCCTCTACACACACACTGCCTCTTTATACACACATGGCCATCATACACAGCTTCTATATACACACACTGCCCCTTTATACACACATAGCCATCATACACACATACACAGCTTCTATATACACACACTGCCCCTTTATACTTTATACACACATGGCCATCATACACACATACACAGCTTCTATATACACACACTGCCCCTTTATACACACATAGCCATCATACACACATACACAGCTTCTATATACACATACACTGCCCCTTTATACTTTATACACACATGGCCATCATACACACATACACAGCTTCTATATACACACACTGTCCCTTTATACTTTATACACACATGGCCATCATACACAGCTTCTATATACACACACTGCCCCTTTATACACACATAGCCATCATACACACATACACAGCTTCTATATACACATACACTGCCCCTTTATACTTTATACACACATGGCCATCATACACACATACACAGCTTCTATATACACACACTGCCACTTTATACACACATGGCCATCATACACACATACACAGCTTATATATACACACACTGTCCCTTTATACTTTATACACACATGGCCATCATACACAGCTTCTATATACACACTCTGCCCCTTTATACACACATGGCCATCATACACACATACACAGCTTCTGTATACACACACTGCCCCTTTATACACACATAGCCATCATACACACTTATACATCCACTATACACACATACACTGCCCCTTTATACTTTATACACACATGGCCATCATACACAGCTTCTATATACACACACTGCCCATATATATATATATATATATATATATATATATATATATATACACACACACACAAACAGCCCCCATACAAGTAAGTACCTGTGTGCAGTGTAGCTTGCTGCTCCGCTCCTCTATTGCAGAACTGGGCAGGAAGAGGAGGGACACGTGAGCCGACGTCACTGGCCAGCTGCTACTAGCAGGCCCTGCTGGTAACTAAGAGTCGCGCACAGGCATGTCTCATACCAACTGCAGCCCCTGCCATTTTAAAGTGACAGTGTGCTGCCCTCCTCGCAAGAAAGACTGTTGGGGCCAAGTGGGCTCCCCTGAGGGTCCAGGAACCTTACTGTACCCCCCTGATGGCGACCCTGTCTGTGTGACCCTATTCTTAAGAGGTTAATTACATTTCAGTATAGAGGTAAAATTAACCAATCAGCAAAGTCTTACCAAGCGAAAATAAAAGCCTGGACTGAACCATTGACATGTGGGTAAAATAAACTAGCAGGTCAACAGCAGCAAAATGGATGATATTAAAAGAAATGAGAGCAAGAAGACAAAGCACTTTCCCATCTTTGTTTCAATCATATAGCTACCATCTTTATCATTTTTACTGTGTTTTTGGGGCAGTTTATATGGTCCTGTAGTAGTACAGTCCAGCTAGGAGCAGTTGCTATGACAACTGTTATGCTGCAGCAGCCATTTTAACTGCCATCCTAGAAACAGCTTAACAACCAGTCGAGCGCCTGTCCTGAGTGCCCCCCAAATGTATGAAGAAGATGCCACTTCTCTCTGTGCCCTGGTCTGATAATGTAAGGTGATTACAGATTGCGTACAGGTTTGGGCAGTGTTGGCACAGATGTGAGCGCTCCCATTACACCAAATATCTACAGTCTAGGACAGTGTTTCCCAACCAGTGTGTCTTCAGCTGTTGTAAACTACAACTTTCAGGGTGCCCAAACAACAGAAGGCTGTCTGGGCATGTTGGGAGCTGTAGTTTTGCAAAAGCTGGAGATGGGTTGGAATTCCACTTTTTGGGCAAAAACACCAAGAAAAACACCAATTCTGCCACATGGCGTTTTTTAGGCCAAAAAATGCTGTGGCCAGATGTTAGCTGTAAATCAATGAGAAATCGCAAAATTCTTATTCCACTTGGCATTTTTTACTTTGGCGTTTTTTTTAATACTTTTGGCGTTTTTCCACTCTTTTTTGGCGTTTTTCAGATCGTTGGTAATTGCAGCATGTTGAGCCACTGGCATTTTTTTTTTGTCAAAATCATGGCGTTTTTCTCCCATTGAAGTCTATGGGAGTGAATAAAATTTCCAAGAAAAACGATATGCGGGTTTTAACTTTGGCGTTTTTTCATGCGGTTTTCATTCTTTTTTGGACTTTAGCGATCCAAAAAAGTGATGGAGATACCTTTTTTAATAAAATTTCATGGGTACCATTAAAAAAAAATTTAAAAAGATACAATAGTAAAGGAAAAAATTGTATCTAACGAAATGTATCTTTTTTATAATAACATTTTCCTCTGGACAGGTTTTGAGAGGAAAAGTTGCTGAGTTGCCCATAGCAACCAATCAGATCGCTTCTTTCATTTTTAACAAGGCTTCTGAAAAATGAAAGTAGTAATCTGATTGGGCAACTCAGCAGATTTCCCTCTGGACAGGTTTTGATAAATCTCCCCCTATGTGTTTTTCACATTTTTTTTTCTTTTTTCTTTTTTACATTTTTTAGGTAGTACTACTACTCCCAGCATAGAAAACACTGTTCCAGTTAGTACCTGTACTAATTGACAGATTGCCTGTTGTGATCCTCCTGTATAATTACTAGATGCAGCGGCCACTCTTCTATGGTCCCCTACACTGCCGTATATATACACCTATTCATATTTCCCGCAGAGAGCTGTGATTGGCCAGATGGTTCCAGCCAATCAAAGCTCTCTGTGGGAAATCGGAATATGCGTATATATACGGCCGCTGCATCTATACATTATACAGGAGGATCACAGCGGGTGTCAGGAGGAGTGATACCCGCTGTGATCTTTCCTTACCTGCAGGTACTACTACTCCCAACATGGAGCACACTCTGCTCACTGCTGTGAGATGTAGTACCTGCATTAATAGACAGATCGCAGTGAGTGTCAGAAGTTACACTCGCTGCGATCTGTCTATTAATGCAGGTACTACAGCTCCCAGCATGGAGCAGAGTCTGCTCCATGTTGGGAGTAGTAATACTTGCAGTTAAGGACACATCACAGTAGATGTCACTACTGGCACCTGATGTGATCGTCTTGTCTATTGCAGAGATGGGGCGGCTGTATACAGCACTCGCATGTCTGCTCTGTACTCCGGCCACTCAATCATTGATATTTCCCTCAGAGCTGTGATTGACTGCAACCATCCGGCCAATCACCACTCTGGGTGGGAAATATGAATGAGTGATGTTCTATTCCCATCACTGGCCGGAGTACAGAGCAGAGATGTTAGTGCTGTGTAGAGCTGCATCTCTGCTATATAATGGACGATTGCATCGGGTGTCAGGACTGAGACCTGGGGCGATATGTCTATTACTACAGGTATTACTGCTCCCATCATGGAACACTCTGTTCCATGCTAGGAGTAGTAGTACTACCTAAAAAATGTAAAAAATAGAGAAAAAAAGTGAAACACACACTTTATTAAACATTAATTCAAATTTAGTTATACAAAATTTAGATTTCGTTAAAAAAATTTTTTGCCATCACTACTGCATCTTTTTTTATTTTATTTTTTGGTACCAAACTAATTTTGGATACCAAAAAAAAAAAAAAAAAAAACAAAAGGTGCCAAGAATGCTATTTCCACACAAATGAAAAACAAAAAAAACAAAAAAAAACAAATGCAGGACATTGCACTGGCGCTTTTTCAGGCGTTTTTATCAACCCAAAAAACGCAGGATAAACTTAGCCTTACACTGGTAGGGAAATACTGGTCTTAAAATTGGCAGAGTGGAATACTAAGCACACACACACACACATATATATATATATATATATATATATATATATATATATATATATATATTGCTATCTACTTAATATATATGGAAATATAGATATGTATAAAGTGTAGTGTAATGTAGAACAAAACCATGTCAAAGCACCTCTCAGTAAGGTAACACCTGATTGGCTGATGAAACAAAGAGACCATTAGAACATTGGCTGCTGACATCACAGTAGGGCAGCTGGTGACATCATCATAACAGACATGATACGTAGCCAGATGAACAGAAAAATCTCTCATTTGCTCACTAGAGTTTAGCAGAGACACATGTCAGAGCCCATTGCCCATTGCTGTAGTTTTCTAGTGACTTTATCGTCTTTTTCCATTGTCATAAAATGAAGTAAACAAAGAAAAAATAATTTAGTGGAGAAAGGAGAAGATGGAAGAGAGCTGAACGGAGACCAGAACAGTGGAAACCGTGTCCAGGAGCCGCCCAGTACAACTAAGGTACAGAGAAAGAAAAGGTTATTACATTCCTGCTAAATATCTGGGCCTGAATGACCTAAAAGAGAAAGAAAACTTCCAGCAAAGAAGAGAGAAGTGTAAGTGGCCTTCAAGGACCCTGCTACATCCATCTGATGGGCAGCACAGGTAGGAGGACATCATGGAAGAGCTAGAATTGTCTATCACTTTTACCACAGGACTCCAGGTTACAGCCACAATAGGCCAGATCTACTATTGCAAGGGGGCCAAATTGACTGGTGCCATATTTAGGGTAGGTTCACACGTACAGGATCTGCTACATATTTTCTGTGGCTGATTTTGCTACCCATTGACCTCAGTATATGTAGCAGATCCTGTACATATTATGAGTTTTATACACTTTTCAGGTGCATTCAAAAAAGGGGGAGTGGTTTAATAAAAAGGTGGTCTGACCTAGGCTGCGGCATCATGCGCTAAAAATGCACCAAACTTCTGGAGTAAATTTCTGCTACAGTTTAAATGGGTTATCCAGGGTTAGGAAAACATGGCTTTCATCCAGAAACATAGCAGCTCAGTAGAAGTCAATGGAGCCAGGTTGCAACCTGAGGAAAGGTGTGGTGCTGTTTTTGGAAGACCACTTTAAAGCTATGTTCATACATTGAATTTTCAATGGTATTTATAGCTGTAAAAAAAATATGGCCGTTTGTCTACAGTGGGAAATCCACCACTACAAGCGGACACAAAGCTATCCAGCTGCAGCAGGGGGCTTGCTCTATTGACTGCCATTGTTGCTTCCGCAGTGTGAAATACACCACGGATATGCTCTGTGTGACCCAACATTTTAATATAGAGGTCAAATCAACCAATCAGCAGAGTCTTACCAAGTACAGTGCCAGTCCCGAGTATCCCCCCCAATTGTATAGAGATGATGCCGCTTATCTTTTTGTCCTGTTTCTTTAATGGAAGTAGATCACAGATGGCACACAGGTTTGGACAGTGTTGGTAGAGAAGTGAGTGCTCCCATTACACTTAGTACTAAATATTCTACAGTCTAGGACAGTGTTTTCCAACCAGTGTGCCCTCGGCTGTTGCAAAACTACAATTTAGCATGCTGGGAGTTGTAGTTTTGCAAAAGCTGGAGGTACACTGCTTGGGAAACAGTCTTGTCTAGGAGATGGAAACATACATTCATTCTGACTTCCTGATCCTCATGTCACCTTTGCATGTGGATTTGTCTTTATTTGGCCGGATTGTACAATGTAAAAACCTAATAAAGTTCTATGGGGCCACACTTTGCTTCTATATGGCGACCATTGGGAAAGCATTTGCTACATTTTCCTTGATTTTCCTCATCAATCTGCCCTAGATTTGTTTTCTATATTATTAATAACTGCTACATGAACTCTTTCAAGACTAAGGCCCCCACTTCTCTGAATGTCAACAGCACAATGTTACCCTGACATATACGGAAAGATAATGGGGGAGATTTATCAAAACCTGTCCAGAGGAAAAGTTGCCCAGTTGCCCATAGCAACCAATCAAATGTCTTCTTTCATTCTTAACAAACATCTGGCCCTTCAGATGTTGCCAAACTACAACTCCCAGTATGTCTGGGCAGTCTGAGCATGCTTGGAGTTGTAGTTTTGCAACATCTGGAGGGCTACAGTTTGGACACCACCACACAGTGGTCTCCAAACTGTTCTCCTCCAGTTGTTGCATAACTACAACTCCCAACATGCCCTTCGGCTGTCTGGGCATGCTGGGAGCTGTAGTTTTGCAACAAGTGGAGGCACACGGGTTGGGAAACATTGTCTGTTTCCTAATTTAGTGTTTCCCAACCCGTGTGCCTCCAGCTGTTGCAAAACTATAACTCCTAGCATGCACTGACAGACCATGCATGCTGGGAATTGCAGTTTTGCAACAGCTGGAGGCGCACAGGTTGGGGAACACTGAGTTAAGTAACAAACTCTCAGTGTTTTACAACCAGTGTGCCTCCAACTGTTGCATAACTACAACCCCCAGCATGTACAGACAGCTAAAGGGCATGCTGGAAGTTGTAGTAGTATGCCTCCAGCTGTTGCATAACTACAAGTCCCAGCATGCCCTTCAGCTGTCACTGCATGTTGAGAGTTGTTGTTTATGCAAAAGCTGAAGGCACACTGGTTGCAAAACACAGAGTTTGTTACCTAACTCAGTGTTTCGCAACCAGTGTGCCTCCAGCTGTTGCAAACTACAACTCCCAGCATGCCCTATAGCTGTCCGTACAAGCTGGGAGTTGTACTTTTGCAACAGCTGGAGGCACACTGGTTGCAAAACTTTGAGTTAAGTAACAAACTCTTAGTGTTTTGCAACCAGTGTGTCTGCATAACTACAACCCCCAGCATGCACGGACAGCCAAAGGGTATGCTGTGAGTTGTATTTTTGCAACAGCTGGGGGTTAGCCTCTTCCCCCCATGTGAATGTACAGGGTACATTCACACGAGCGGGGGTTTACAGTGAATGAAGTTTTAGATGTAGCAAATTTTCCTCTGCAGCTCAAACTCCCAGCGGGAAACTTGCTGTAAACCCCCGCCCATGTGAATGTACCCTAAAAACACTACACTACACAAAATAGTGTGGAATGTGTATATGTAGTGAAAACACTACATATACACATTCCCCTACACATTTACCCCCCTCCCCCAATAAAAATGAGAAACGTCTGGTACAGCACGGTTTCTAAAACAGAGCCTCCAGATGTTGCAAAACAACAACTCCCAGTGTTGCAACAGCTGGAGGCACCCAGTTTGGGAACACTGCGATAGGGTAATTTTGGTATCTGAGTGTAATCCCTGTGCAAATCCCTAATTTAGGCATCAAATGCACATTGTGCTCTCTCACTTCGGAGCCCTGTCGTATTGCAAGGCAACAGTTTAGGGCCACATATGGAGTATTTCCATACTCGGGAGAAATTGCCTTACAAATTTTGGGGGGCATTTTCTCCTTTTACCCATTATGAAAAGGTAAAGTTGGGGTCTACTCCAGCGTGTTTTTTCTTTTTTACACTAACATGCTGGTGTTTCCCCATACTTTTCATTTTCACAAGAAGTAAAAGGAAAAAAAAGACCCCCAAAATGTGTAATGCAATTTCTTCTGAATACTGAAATACCCCATATGTGAACGTAAAATGCTCTGCGGGCACACAACGAGGCTCAGAAGTGAGAGCGCCATGTACATGTGAGATAATTTGTACAGGAGTGGCTTATCGTTACAGCGGTTCTGACATAAACGCAAAAAAGAAACACCCACATGTGACCCCATTTTGGAAACTACACCCCTCACCGAATGTAAAAAGAGCTATAGTGAGTCTTAACACCCCACAGGTGTTTGAAGAATTTTCATTAAATTTGGACGTGAAAATAAAAAATTTGTATTTTGTTCACTAAAATGCTGGTGTTATCCCAAATTTTTCATTTTCACAAGGGGTAATAGGAAAAAAGCCCCCCATAATTTGTAACCCCATTTCTTCTGAGTATGGCAATACCGCCATTGGGCTTTTGGAGAGAGAATGTGTCTGGAATTAAAGGCCATGTGCGTTTACAAAACCCCCATGGTGCGAGAAAAATTACCCCCCCCACATGTGACCCCATTTTGGAAACTACACCCTTAACAGAATTGACAGCAAAGAAAATAGTCCGGCACAGAACTGTAGTATGCAGGTAAAAACTCAGAATTTTATTTCAGCAGGACGCAGTACACAGAAGCCTGACGCGTTTCGCACCGGAGTGCTTAATCGTAGGTAACAAACAACCACAATGAACGTCTTAAAATACACAAAATAGCGGTCACATGACCATACACATCATAAAATCGTTCACATACAAAACATGGCGCTGGAGCATCGAGTTGGGAAACACCTATTTTTTGGAACATGTTCACACCTAGGTGCGCCCAAGGCATTTGTTGTTACAATAGGATTATTCCAAAGAACAATGTAAACATTTACATCATTGGTTCCTGACTTGAGTCGAGGAAAACCAAATACAAGTACTCATCTGCAAGAACAGTAGTATAGGTATCATGTTTTTAATTTAGAATATTTATTATTAGTGTATATTAATTCACAATTAGATATTAATTTATATATATATCATACTTAATAATGTTGATAGTACATTTGTACATGACTATCTATTTAGGGTCTAAGGGCAAGTGAGAGCTAAATCTAATCTCTTGTTAAGACCGAGGGGATGCCTCGTGCCAAGGAGGAATATCCAATATGCCTCTCTGTTAAAAAGTTTATTCCTAAGATCTCCCCCCCTCGGACCCAAAGTAACTCTTTCTACTCCCGATACCCGTAGGCCCGTCACATCTCCTCCATGTACCTCCCTAAAGTGACGGGATAACATCGACATACCTGTAATATTGCTTTTAGCATCTGAGACATGTTTTCTAAATCTCATTTTTAGAGAATTACTAGAACAACCTACATACTGTATCTTGCAGATGGTGCAGGTGGCTACATAGACGATAGACTTGGTATTACAGTTTGTGAAATCCCGTAGTTTATATAGGTTGCCTGTGGAACAAGATGTCACCGTGTCAGTGTTTACCATGTGGTCACACGTGAGACATCTTGTATGTCCACATTTCCTATTTCCCACAGTTTTTAACCAATTATATTTGCTACTAGACAATTTGTTACTCTGGAACAGACTGGGTGAAATTTTTGAGCCTATTGAGGGGCCTTTTTTAGATACTATTTCTATACCTTCCGACACTATTTCTTTTAGTATCGGATCAGATTCCAATACTGGTATGTATTTTCTGATGATAGCCTTAATTTGTCCAAAATTTACGCTATATGGTGTTACGAAGTATGGTTTGGTGACACTTTTGTTTTTACCCACTATCCCCTCCGTGTTATATCCTCCTCTCCTTAGTTGCTTTCTCCTAGAGTAGGTGACTAACTCCTTTCTGGTAATGCCATTCACTTTCTCCTGAGCTAAATCAATGGTGTGCTCACTGTACCCTCTGTTCTTAAACCTTTTGTGTAGTTCTGATGCTGCCACTCTAAATTTACTGTCACTAGAGCAATTCCGTTTTATTCTACACAGTTCCCCAAAGGGGATATTATTCAGGACATGTTTAGGGTGGCAGGATGAGGCCAACAGTATCGAGTTAGTAGCTGTCTCCTTTCTGAACGGGAGTATTTCTATATGGTCTCCTTCACCTACCACTGTGATGTCCAGGAAATTAATCTCCTTTTTATCGAAATGGTAGGTGAAACTGAGGTTAAGATCATTTCTGCCTACATAATGTACAAATTGTTTAAACTGTTCCTCTGACCCTCCCCAAATTATGAGGAGATCATCTATGAATCGTCCGATCCAATATATGTGGCTACTAAAGGGGTTGTCAATATTAAAGATGAACATCTGTTCCCACTGGAACATAAAAATGTTCGCAAAGGAGGGGGAGTATTTCGCCCCCATTGAAGCTCCCCTGGTCTGAAGGTAGAAATCACCATCGAACACGAAATAATTATGCCTAAGCAAAAATTCCGTGGCGATGGTGATAAATTCCCTCAGACCAGGGGAGTATGTACTAAATCTTTCCATATGTATAGACAACGCCTCCAATCCCTTATTCCAAGGGATGGATGGATATAGACCAATAACATCGCATGTTGCCCATGACAACTCCTGATTCCATTGTATTTTGTCCAGGATATTAATGACATGTTTCGTATCCTGGATAAAAGTGGGGGTAATTTTTGTTAAGGGTTGGAGATAGTGGTCCACCCACTCCCCAAGGCGCTCCACAAGGGACCCAATGCCTGCGACAATGGGTCTTAGGGGAGGTGGAAAAACCCCTTTATGTACCTTGGGGAGTGAGTGAAACACCGGTGTGATGGGATTAGCTACAAAGAGATATTCTTCCAATTTTTCGTTTATAGCTCCCAAAGCTACACCCTCCTTAAGCGTTTTTTTAAGGTCTATTTGGAAGGATTTAGTGGGGTCACCTCTAAGTTTCAGGTAAGTATCCGTGTCTGATAGGACTTCTGTATTAAGTTTCTTATAGAGACCTGCGTCTAAGACAATAACATTACCGCCTTTATCGGCATTACGTATAACAATGGATTTGTTATCCATAATTTCTTTCAATGCTTTACGTTCACATTTATTAAGGTTATCATAGATTTTAACAGAAGAGGTCCTATCTCTTAATTTCACTAGATCCCGCTCTACCAACTCCTGGAATCTATCCAGGGCTTCCACACGGGAAGCCACAGGATAGAAACCAGGGTTGGCAGAGCGGTATGATTTCTCAAGAGTATCATCATCAATCCCACTTTCCAGATACATGCTAGATAAATGCAGTAGAAGGTTTTGGTCTTGGAAACTACTACAAACAGTATTCGCTCTATAGTCAGAGCTGTCTGCTATTGCATCTACATCCTCACTAGAATTCCCAGACGTTCCCTCCCCCACATCAAGATCACAGTCCATATTAAAGAAATGTCTCTTTAAGGTAAGTCCCCGGGCAAGCTTATTGACATCTAATATTGTATCAAAGAGGTTAAACTTACAAGTGGGTACAAAATTCAAACCTTTACTTAGGAGGTCTATCTGGGCGGAGGATAAGATGCATGCAGACAAGTTCATGACAGGGCTCAGCGAGGTGTCAGGAGTGAACGCAGTGAGTATCTTCTTGCGTCCATGTCTCCGGCCGCTTCTCCTGGTTTTTTTGTTATTTCTGCTGTGATTTTCTTCTCCTTCCCTCCAGTGCGGTTTTTTGGTACCGCTCCCTGGTCCTTTTTTGGGACATTTGTAGTAGTTGCTTTCTTTTGTTGGGCTGGAATGTTAGCTCCTTCTTCTTGGGAGCTTTCCGGATCAGAGAAGCTCACTTTTCTTGCACGTCTGGACCTGGAGTAGTTCCTATGTTTGGACCTGGAGCGTGGATTGCGCAGGATAGAACGGGGTGTGCTCGGATCTTCCTCCTTATTGAGGTGCCAGGTAAATACCTGGTCTTTGTTGTAATCTATCACATCCCTCTGGAACTTGCCTTTTTTCATATCCATAATGCCACTCTCCGTATTGTCAAGTTTTTCTAAGATCATTTGCTCCATTGCGGCAAAGTCTTTGTGATCTTTGAACTTGACTAATTGGTTCCTGAGACTCTCCAGTTCTTTTTGCATATTATTGAGCTCTGCTGCTTCCTCCTCGGCTATGTATGCCATAAGTTTGGCCGAGCATTCCAATAGGGCAGAGTCCCACTTAGTAATAAACTGTTGTGAGTATGTCTTTATAGGTCTTTTCTTGAGTCTTAGACCTCTCGGGACAATGTCTTAGGTGACCCCACTAAATCCTTCCAAATAGACCTTAAAAAAACGCTTAAGGAGGGTGTAGCTTTGGGAGCTATAAACGAAAAATTGGAAGAATATCTCTTTGTAGCTAATCCCATCACACCGGTGTTTCACTCACTCCCCAAGGTACATAAAGGGGTTTTTCCACCTCCCCTAAGACCCATTGTCGCAGGCATTGGGTCCCTTGTGGAGCGCCTTGGGGAGTGGGTGGACCACTATCTCCAACCCTTAACAAAAATTACCCCCACTTTTATCCAGGATACGAAACATGTCATTAATATCCTGGACAAAATACAATGGAATCAGGAGTTGTCATGGGCAACATGCGATGTTATTGGTCTATATCCATCCATCCCTTGGAATAAGGGATTGGAGGCGTTGTCTATACATATGGAAAGATTTAGTACATACTCCCCTGGTCTGAGGGAATTTATCACCATCGCCACGGAATTTTTGCTTAGGCATAATTATTTCGTGTTCGATGGTGATTTCTACCTTCAGACCAGGGGAGCTTCAATGGGGGCGAAATACTCCCCCTCCTTTGCGAACATTTTTATGTTCCAGTGGGAACAGATGTTCATCTTTAATATTGACAACCCCTTTAGTAGCCACATATATTGGATCGGACGATTCATAGATGATCTCCTCATAATTTGGGGAGGGTCAGAGGAACAGTTTAAACAATTTGTACATTATGTAGGCAGAAATGATCTTAACCTCAGTTTCACCTACCATTTCGATAAAAAGGAGATTAATTTCCTGGACATCACAGTGGTAGGTGAAGGAGACCATATAGAAATACTCCCGTTCAGAAAGGAGACAGCTACTAACTCGATACTGTTGGCCTCATCCTGCCACCCTAAACATGTCCTGAATAATATCCCCTTTGGGGAACTGTGTAGAATAAAACGGAATTGCTCTAGTGACAGTAAATTTAGAGTGGCAGCATCAGAACTACACAAAAGGTTTAAGAACAGAGGGTACAGTGAGCACACCATTGATTTAGCTCAGGAGAAAGTGAATGGCATTACCAGAAAGGAGTTAGTCACCTACTCTAGGAGAAAGCAACTAAGGAGAGGAGGATATAACACGGAGGGGATAGTGGGTAAAAACAAAAGTGTCACCAAACCATACTTCGTAACACCATATAGCGTAAATTTTGGACAAATTAAGGCTATCATCAGAAAATACATACCAGTATTGGAATCTGATCCGATACTAAAAGAAATAGTGTCGGAAGGTATAGAAATAGTATCTAAAAAAGGCCCCTCAATAGGCTCAAAAATTTCACCCAGTCTGTTCCAGAGTAACAAATTGTCTAGTAGCAAATATAATTGGTTAAAAACTGTGGGAAATAGGAAATGTGGACATACAAGATGTCTCACGTGTGACCACATGGTAAACACTGACACGGTGACATCTTGTTCCACAGGCAACCTATATAAACTACGGGATTTCACAAACTGTAATACCAAGTCTATCGTCTATGTAGCCACCTGCACCATCTGCAAGATACAGTATGTAGGTTGTTCTAGTAATTCTCTAAAAATGAGATTTAGAAAACATGTCTCAGATGCTAAAAGCAATATTACAGGTATGTCGATGTTATCCCGTCACTTTAGGGAGGTACATGGAGGAGATGTGACGGGCCTACGGGTATCGGGAGTAGAAAGAGTTACTTTGGGTCCGAGGGGGGGAGATCTTAGGAATAAACTTTTTAACAGAGAGGCATATTGGATATTCCTCCTTGGCACGAGGCATCCCCTCGGTCTTAACAAGAGATTAGATTTAGCTCTCACTTGCCCTTAGACCCTAAATAGATAGTCATGTACAAATGTACTATCAACATTATTAAGTATGATATATATATAAATTAATATCTAATTGTGAATTAATATACACTAATAATAAATATTCTAAATTAAAAACATGATACCTATACTACTGTTCTTGCAGATGAGTACTTGTATTTGGTTTTCCTCGACTCAAGTCAGGAACCAATGATGTAAATGTTTACATTGTTCTTTGGAATAATCCTATTGTAACAACAAATGCCTTGGGCGCACCTAGGTGTGAACATGTTCCAAAAAATAGGTGTTTCCCAACTCGATGCTCCAGCGCCATGTTTTGTATGTGAACGATTTTATGATGTGTATGGTCATGTGACCGCTATTTTGTGTATTTTAAGACGTTCATTGTGGTTGTTTGTTACCTACGATTAAGCACTCCGGTGCGAAACGCGTCAGGCTTCTGTGTACTGCGTCCTGCTGAAATAAAATTCTGAGTTTTTACCTGCATACTACAGTTCTGTGCCGGACTATTTTCTTTGCTGTCAATTGTGTGAGCCGGAGGCGGAACCGGCGTGTCCGCAGCACGAACTCAGGAGCAGCTGCGGGTGTGGTGAGCGGTAATTCATTTTGTACCCTTAACAGAATGTAACAAGGGATGCAGTGAGCATTTACACCCCACTGGTGTCTGACAGATTTTTTTTGAACAGTGGTCCATGAAAATGAAAAATTTAATTTTTCATTTGCACTGCCCACTGTTCCAAAGATCTGTCAAACACCAGTGGGTGTGAATGCTCACTGCACCCCTTATTACATTCTGTGAGGGGTGTAGTTTCCAAAACGGGGTCACATGTGGGGCGGGGGTCCATTAATCTGGCCCCCAACTTCCATTCCAAACAGATTCTCTCTCCAAAAGCCCAATGGAACTCCTTCTCTTCTGCGCATTGTAGTTCGCCCGCAGAGTACTTTAAATCCACATATGGGGTACTTCCATACTCAGAAGAAATGGGGTTAAAAATTTTGGGAGGCTTTTTCTCCTATTACCCCTTGTGAAAATAAAAAAAATTGGGGTAACTCCAGCATTTTGGTGAAAAAAAATCACATTTTTCATTTTCACGTCCAACTTTAGCAGAAATTTAAAAAACCGAAAAGAAAATAACCCACTTAAAGATGGACCATTTGTAAAAAAGAATACATTTTATTTATGGAAAGTTCCAATAATACATAAAACAAACACAGCGTGGACAAACATACGTGGGAACTAGGGAGAAAGGGGAGACCAGAAATAAAGAAATAATCCGGGTGCACTGGCCTATGGCATGTAAAAACAGGTAAATCACAAGATAAATAGATAGATGTGTAAACATGAGATATGTACAAAGGCAGAAAGCGCCTCAATGAAAAGGGTAAATATTTATACAGGTCTCATATCAAGAGTACCAACATATAAAAATTGAATTGAAATGCCATAGGAAGTGATAAACATGCTAACCGGACTAAAGAAGGAACCACATGCAATGATGGTATGCAACAGTAAAACCCCCCCCAACACTCCCCAGCTACCCACCAAACCTCCGACGCGTTTCACCCAACGGGGCTTTATCCAGGATAAAGCCCCGTTGGGTGAAACGCGTCGGAGGTTTGGTGGGTAGCTGGGGAGTGTTGGGGGGGGGTTTACTGTTGCGTACCATCATTGCATGTGGTTCCTTCTTTAGTCCGGTTAGCATGTTTATCACTTCCTATGGCATTTCAGTTCAATTTTTATATGTTGGTACTCTTGATATGAGACCTGTATAAATATTTACCCTTTTCATTGAGGCGCTTTCTGCCTTTGTACATATCTCATGTTTACACATCTATATATTTATCTTGTGATTTACCTGTTTTTACATGCCATAGGCCAGTGCACCCGGATTATTTCTTTATTTCTGGTCTCCCCCTGCTCCCTAGTTCCCACGTATGGTTGTCCACGCTGTGTTTGTTTTATGTATTATTGGAATTTTCCATAAATAAAATGTATTCTTTTTTACAAATGGTCCATCTTTAAGTGGGTTATTTTCTTTTCGGTTTTATAGTTAGTGTGTATACCACAGGACCTTAATTACCTAGCATAGGTATTTGAGCACATCCCCTTTCTTTTGTTTGGGTTGATTTAGCAGAAATTTGTTAAACACCTGTGGTTTTCGACCACGTTTTTGCTTGCGGTCGGGAAACCGCATACGGCCGAAAACGCAGGCTGCGGTTCACTCCGATCGGCTCATAGACATACATTAACTACAGTTCCCGAATACAGCTGAGTGCGGGCGCCGTGATTAAGCCCCGCCCACCCATCCTCCCAACCTGAGATTTTTTTTCTTAACTTCAACAGCATATAACTCCTTAAGACGTTATGTATGTTGATTTGACAAAATAGGTGAATTTTAAAAATTTGGGATAAAACATTTTGAGATTGTAGGCTATGGAAGCGTTTCTGTGTACTGTCATTTGCATAAAATGATGCAAAGAATTGGTAAGGCACCAATTTTGGAGATGGATAGGAAGGCTGTAAGGGGAGGAGGAGGCCACTATTAGGGCACAGTGTCTTACATTTCGCTGTGCTCTTAATAGATAATACAGTAATGTTCCCATAGCCAGCTATCTTAACTCAGTTTAACATTGTCCTATTTGTTTTTGACAGGAGGTGGCACTTTTTTTTTATTACAAAAGCCTAGTAAGAAGGAATCTTGTTGTTTTTAAATCTGTATATAAAATGTGTAGTTTTGCTATGTGTAAATTTGTACCAATAGTGTACTGTACTTGCCAGCTATTGTGATGATTTTTTTGTATTCCTATTTGTACCTTTTTTTTTAACCCAAATCATAGTTTTTTTTTTACTGTCCATGATTTTTAACCAAAATCATGACACTGAAACATTTTTTCTTCACTTCAACAGCATATAACTTCTTAAGACGTTAAGTGTGTTGATTTGACAAAATTGGTGAATTTTAAAAATTTTGGTAAATTTTTTTTGAGATTGTAGGCTATGGAAGCGTTTCTGCATACTCATTTGCATAAAATGATGCAAAGAATTGGTAAGGCACCAATTTTGGAGATGGATAGGAAGGCTGTAAGGGGAGGAGGAGGCCTCTATTAGGGCACAGTGTCTTTCATTTCGCTGTGCTCTTAATAGATAATACAGTAATGTTCCCATAGCCAGCTATTAGAGATGAGCGAACTTACAGTACATTCGATTCGTCACGAACTTTTCGGCTCGGCGGTTGCTGACTTTTCCTGCATAAATTAGTTCAGCTTTCCGTTTTTCTGGTGGGCTGGAAAAGGTGGATACAGTCCTAGGAAAGAGTCTCCTAGGACTGTATCCACCTTTTCCAGCCCACTGGAGCACCTATAAGCTGAACTAATTTATGCAGGAAAAGTCATCAACTGCCGAGCCGAGAAGTTCGTGACGAATCGAATTTACTGTAAGTTTGCTCATCTCTACCAGCTATCTTAACTCAGTTTAACATTGTGCTATTTGTTTTTGACAGGAGGTGGCACTTTTTCTTTTATCACAAAAGCCTAGTAAGAAGGAATCTTGTTGTTTTTAAATCTGTATGTAAAATGTGTAGTTTTGCTATGTGTAAATTTGTACCAATAGTGTGCTGTACTTGCCAGCTATTGTGATGATTTTTTTTGTATTTCTATTTGTACCTTTTTTTTACCCAAATCATGTTTTTTTTTACTGTCCATGATTTTTAACCAAAATCATGAGACTGAAATTTTTTTCTTCACTTCAACAGCATATAACTCCTTGAGACGTTATGTATGTTGATTTGACAAAATTGGTGAATTTTAAAAATTTAAGTTAAAATTTTTTGAGATTGTAGGCTATGGAAGCGTTTCTGCGTACTGTCATTTGCATAAAATGATGCAAAGAATTGGTAAGGCACCAATTTTGGAGATGGATAGGAAGGCTGTAAGGGGAGGAGGAGGCCTCTATTAGGGCACAGTGTCTTTCAATTCACTGTTCTCTTAATAGATAATACAGTAATGTTCCCATAGCCAGCTATTAGAGATGAGCGAACTTACAGTAAATTCGATTCGTCACGAACTTCTCTGTTCGGCGGTTGCTGACTTTTCCTGCATAAATTAGTTCAGCTTTTTGGTGCTCCGGTGGGCTGGAAAAGGTGGATACAGTCCTAGGAAAGAGTCTCCTAGGACTGTATCCACCTTTTCCAGCCCACGGGAGCATCTGAAAGCTGAACTAATTTTTGCAGGAAAAATCATCAACTGCCGAGCCGAGAAGTTTGTGACTAATCGAATTTACTGTAAGTTCGCTCATCTCTACCAGCTATCTTAACTCAGTTTAACATTGTGCTATTTGTTTTTGACAGGAGGTGGCACTTTTTTTTTTATTACAAAAGCCTAGTAAGAAGGAATCTTGTTGTTTTTAAATCTGTATATAAAATGTGTAGTTTTGCTATGCGTAAA
>NW_026608826.1:0-51779 GCF_029499605.1 Hyla sarda | reverse complement strand
TACCCTTTAGGTGTTTCACAGGAATAGCAGCAAAGTGAAGGAGAAAATTCAAAATCTCAATTTTTTACACTAACCTGTTCTTGTAGACCCAGTGTTTGAATTTTAACAAGGGGTAAAAGGAGATAAATCCCCCCAAATGTGTAACCCAATTTCTCTCGAGTAAGGAAATACCTCATATGTGTATGTCAAGTGTTCGGAGGGCGCAGTAGAGGGCTCAGAAGGGAAGGAGCGACAATGGGTTTTTGCAGAGTGAGTTTTTCTGAAAGGATTTTTGGGGGGCATGTCACATTTAGGAAGCCCCTATGGTGCCAGAACAGCTGAAAAGCCCCCACATGGCATACTATTTTGGAAACTACACCCCTCAAGGTACATAATAAGGGCAGGGGTTTATGTAACAAGGGCAGGGGTTTACAGCAAGGAAACTTGCTGTAAACACCTGCCCATGTGAATGTACATTCACATAGGGGGGACGGGCAAAACTACAACTCCCAGCATGCCCTTTGGCTGTCCGATCATGCTGGGGGTTGTAGTTATGCAACAGCTGGAGGCACACTGGTTGCAAAACACAGTTTGTTACTTAACTCAGTGTTTCGCAACCCATGTGTCTCCAGCTGTTGCTAAACTACAACTCCAGCATGCATGGTCTGTCAGTGCATGCTGGGAGTTATAGTTTTGCAACAGCTGGAGGCAAACAGGTTGGGAAAACACTGAGTTAGGAAACAGACAATGCTTCCCAACTAGTGTGCCTCCAGTTGTTGCAAAACTACAACTCCAAGCATGCCCAGACAGTCTAGGCATGCTGAAAGTTGTAGTTCTGTAACATCTGGAAGAGCACAGATTGGAGACCAGTGCACAGTGGTCTCCAAACTGTGGCCCTCCAGATGTTGCAAAACTACAACTCCCAGCATGCCCAGACAGCCAAAGGCTGGGCATGCTGTGAGTTGTAGTTTTTAAAACTCCTAGAAGCAACAGTGAAGATCACATTACAGCGATCTTCACTGCTGCATCTGATGCCACAGCTGCCTCCTCCACTTGTGCCTGCCGCCGGTCCCAGGTATGTGCCCGTGGGCCACCCCATCACCCCCCCCCCCCCCCCACAGCACTCATCATCCCCCGCTCTGCCCGACTTCTAGGAACGGGCAGACTGAGGGAAATGAACTTTAAAAACCCCCCCCCCAGTCAGCTGAGACACCCCCCCCCCCAGTCAGCTGACACACTGTGATTGGTCCACAGGGACCAATCACAGGGATTGCTGACTAGGACCATCCACAGATGGTCCTGGGGGAGGCTTGCAGAAGTTGTCTCCTGCTGGTAACAGCGGGACTTCTGCCAGCTAACCCATGCGATGCCGCGCATCGCCGGGTTAACTGAAAATGCCTTTTATAAACGGCGGAATGCGCGAAGGACCTGCCCAATCGGCCGTTTATATAAGGCATTCTGTGGGAAGGGGTTAGTTGAGTTATTACCGTACGACAAAGTGCTCCACCAATCAGAGGCTGAGCAGTGCTATTGGCTGTCTGGGCATGCTGGGAGTTGTAGTTATGTGAAATCATATTCAACTGCGGCTCTTCATACATTTGGGGCACCTTACTCCGAGATATTTTTGTTTCTCACTGACATATAAAACACTGATTTATAATAAATTCCCTACTTTGTCTATTATAACAATAATTACAACTATTGGAATATTTGTCTAATAAAAATGTTTATTCATCTTTTCCAGTGTTCATACATACAGGTTGGTGGTGAATACCCATAGTATACTGGCGATGATGGTAATGACACCTTTAATCTCAGGGATATTGACAATTAGGATGGCAACGGTGACCCGTCCCAGGAACTGTCTGACCAAGTTAATATAGTCCATCGGTCCGGTGATGCTGGTCACTATCCCCCTTGGCATAACCCACGTCAGAAGCTGGAGTGTGATGGCGATCCAGGTGAGCCTGTCACTGAAGAAGCCGATCCAGCTGATGGCGGTGGGGTTACAGATCACGTAAAGAAGCTCTATAGTGCTGTTGGTGGTAATCCAGGTCACAAACTCATTGACTGGGTTCATCCAGGCAAGCAGGGAGCTGCTGGTGATGGTGGGGATCCAGAAGATCAAGTCAGTGGTGGTGTCTATCCAGGACAGCAGGTCACTGATGATAGTAGCAAACGAGATCAGGTCGTCAACAGCATCTATGAACCGGTCCAGCAGGTTGTTATCGATGGGAATATAGCATAGCAGGCAGATGATCATGTCACCATAAGTGCTGATCCAGCCAAGATAGTTTTTGATGATGGCCGCCCCGCTCTGCAGGTTGTTGGTAATGGAATCCCCAGTTGATCGCGTCGTTGCTGGCAGTGGTGTCATTACTCCCCAGGACAGGGGTGATCTTTCTGATCCTGGTCCTGGTCCAGATGGGACACTTCATGTCGCTGCTGGCAGAGGTTTGATTACTCACCAGGACAGGGGTGATCTTTCTGATCCTGGTCCTCGTCCAGATGGGACACTTCATGTCGCTGCTGGTAGTATTCAAGCTGGGCAGATCTCTGATGGTATCGTTCTGCCCTTGCAGGTGGCTGGAGGTGATATTCCGGCTCGGTTGGTTGCTGGTGATTTCAAACCAGAAACTCGGGCCGGTGGTGAAGAGGGAACCCAGGAGGATGGTAACTGTCCAGCACATGCTACAGGCCAAATTGACCTCATCCCTGCTGATGTGGTCCCCTCGAATCATGATAAAATAAAATAAAAAGCGCAAGGAAACAATATAGAAACACTAGTGCTCGCTAGATTGCAGTCCTCAGAGTAAGGCCTCTGGGGCTCTGCACCTCTTTTTCCAGCTATCACCATTTGTGAAGTCACATGTGTGATGTCATACGGAATGTCACTGCTCTGAGGACAGGTGTAAACATGGACATTTACATCCATTTGTTTTATAGGGTGAAATAAGCTTTTTATTATTAAATAAAGGTATAGAAAACTCGGGGTATAGGGTGTTTTTTTTTGGGGGGGGGGGCGGTGACTTTATACGGAGGACTGGGTATTTGGGTGGGAACGAACATCACTTTATAACATAGACAAAACAAATATAATATAATATACAAATATAAATATTAATAAAATTCTGACAAAAAGTCCAACGTTATCTACAGATTTGGGTAGTCTGGCAGGAGGATTCCTCATTTTTGAGAATAGGAGGAGGAGGAAAGTGATGGTGGGGGAAGAATACACAGCTCCCGAATTGATCAGAACACTACAGCTCTGCTTCATTGGGAGTAGTCACCAGCACCCCAACCACCATGTTTCTTTTTTTCCCCTATATATTGCAACTTATTCCTTCTGCATATATACCTACAAACGCCAAAAGCGTAACCCCGACACCAAATAAAGTACAAATCGATGTATGAAAATGTATATTTTTTTTTATTAATAAAAGAACATGATTCTAAAAATGTACATAATAGACTAAATAAAATAAATATATATCAATATATGTTAAAACATTTGGCTGCAAATAATGGCTACAGGTTCGGAATTTATATAATAGTGACCCAATAGAAAAGGAATAACACACCTGTCCAAATAGTAAGCCGCTGGGTCGGAAGTGACGTTGGACACCGCGGCACTCGTGTGATGGAGCACGCAACGCGCATTCACATTATAGAGTGGGTTCGGCAACGAAAACATGGCCACAGTCACTCATACTGCGCATGCGTGCACAAAAAAATTCTAGGGGGAAAGACAGATCGCTGCTAATGGAGGGATATACAAAATAAGTTGAACATCGGACCCAGGGCTAAATAATACAAAGAATGAAAATATATAGTGGGAGAACTGACTGTGAAGGCAATAACATGGCTATAAATAATGCATATACATTTGAGATAATAGCAATAATGATTATTATAATAATCCAGGGGCATATGAAAGCATAAAAAAATGACAAGGATGTGATAACATGCATAATGGTAAAACAAATACAGTAAATAGCGCATGCAACATAAACAAAAATGAAAAAAATATTTTTGTAAAAAAATATATTTGTAGAAGTGTATACCGTATTTTTCGCCCTATAGGACGCATCGGTATATAAGACACACCCAATTTTAAAGGCGCAAAATCTAGAAAAAAAAAATTCTGAACCCAACAGTTATCTTCAACCTGCGGACCTCCAGATGTTGCAAAACAACAACTCCCAGCATGCCCGGACAGCTGTTGGCTGTCCGGGCATGCTGGGAATTGTAGTTTTGCTACAACTGGAGGTCCGCAGGTTGAAGACCACTGGATAGGAGGTAATACTCACGTGTCCCTGCCGCTCCGGACCCGTCACCGCTGCCCTGGATGTCGCTCCTTCGCTGTCGCCGCGTCCCCGTGGTATCCCCGACGCTCCGGACATCTTCTTCCCTGGGATCCACGCTCTCCGTCGCCGTCATCATCACGCGATCGGTGATGTCCTGTATTAGCCGCGGGTCCCGGCCGTTGATGGCCACCGGTACCGCCGCGATAGGTGTGTGTATTCGCCGTGTAAGACGCACCAACTTTCCCCCCCCCCCCCCCCCCAGTTTTGCAGAATAAAAAGTGCGTCTTATACGGCGAAAAATACGGTAAATGAATCTTGATTAGTGTGCAGGAATGATGTATACTAAATCCAAATGGATAGGAGCAGTGCCTGAAGAGTGCAGGAATATATAGAGCATGCAATACAATACATACATATACAAAAGATATAAAAAGTGCAGAGATATAGTGCATATAGTACAATACACATATATATATATATATATATATATATATATATATAGATAGATACATAGATATACACAAAACATGCATAAAATAAAAGGATCCTGCATGTCAGAGGCCATATGCCCAGCAGAGGTGAGTGGATTAGGCATGTTAGGGTCTCATCCGACAAGAGGCCACCTCCGTGTGGTGGATGGGGACACGTTTTGATCAAAAAGTGCGCTAAGAGCCTCGATTTTTTTGACAAAGAGAGCTGCTGCTGCAACCTTATTTTTTGTATACTTTATATACGGTACATACTACTGAAATTATATTGTTCAGAAAATGGTGTAAATCTTTTTTATTGAGTAACGAAAACTGAGATTGGAAACCTTTTCAAAAATGTCTTTTATTTCTTTCCTATTAAAAATTATATTAAACAAAAAAAAACCTCTACACAAAAAATGTATATAAACTATATACTCATTATCGACCGCCAGTTTATAGAATCATTGGGGGAGATTTCTCATTAGGGTCTGTTGTAGACACAGATCTGCCCCTTTACACAATTTACAAAAGTTGTGCACGTCGTTTGATAAATTTTGCGTAAATATATAACCCCTCCCCCCCTGGCTCTACAGTGCACGCCTTCTCTACCTCCACGGCACTGCTCACATAGCTAGAAGTGCTGGAGCAGCAGTGTGCGCCGAACAAAACTCTGCACAATAGTAAAATCATAAATATCTATAAAGTACACAGAGGGTAGATTCTCAAAGAATTTTGCGGCTCAAAAAAATCAATTTTGCGCCAAAATTTTGGCGCAAAAAGTATTGAACACATTTCAAAGAGCTTTGTGCCGCGGTTTACACCGTTCGCGTCAGTTTTGTAAAAGTGGGTGTGTCCACGTATATTTTCTGCTTATCATGATGGGCACTAGGTCTTCTCCAGGAAACTATAGACCGGTAAGTCTAACGTGCATTGTGGGTAAATTGTTTGAAGGATTTATACGGGATTACATACAGGAATACATAGGGGATAATTGTATTATAAGTGATAGCCAGCATGGGTTTCCTAAGGATAGAAGTTGTCAAACCAATCTAATTTGCTTTTATGAAGAGGTGAGTAGAAGCCTTGACAGAGGAATGGCTGTGGATATAGTGTTTCTGGATTGTGCTAAAGCGTTTGATACTGTCCCTCACAGACGTCTGACAGGTAAGTTAAGGTCTTTGGGTTTGGAAATTTTAGTTTGTAACTGGATTGAACACTGGCTCATGGATCGTACCCAGAGAGTGGTGGTCAATGATTCGTACTCTGATTGGTCCCCGGTTATTAGTGGTGTACCCCAAGGTTCTGTACTGGGACCGCTGTTGTTTAATTTATTTATCAATGATATAGAGGATGGTATTAACAGCTCTGTTTCTATCTTTGCAGATGACACAAAGCTTTGTAGCACAGTACAGTCTATAGAGGATGTGCATAAGTTACAAGATGACTTGGATAGACTAAGTGTCTGGGCCTCCACTTGGCAAATGAGGTTCAATGTGGATAAATGTAAAGTTATGCATCTGGGTACTAATAACCTGCATGCGTCGTATGTCTTAGGGGGGATTAAACTGTCAGAGTCACTGGTAGAGAAGGATCTGGGTGTACTTGTAGATCACAGACTACAGAATAGCATGCAATGTCAGGCTGCTGCTTCCAAAGCCAGCAGGATATTGTCATGTATCAAAAGAGGCATGGACTCAAGGGACAGGGACATAATACTCCCCCTTTATAAAGCATTGGTACGGCCTCACCTGAAATATGCTGTTCAGTTTTGGTCGCCTGTACATAAAAGGGACACTGTGGAGCTGGAAAGGGTGCAGAGACGCGCGACTAAACTAATATGGGGCATGGAACATCTTAGCTATGAGGAGCGATTAAAGGAGTTACAATTGTTTAGTCTTGAGAAGAGACGTCTAAGGGGGATATGATAAACGTATATAAGTATATTAATGGCCCATACAAAAAATATGGAGAAAAACTGTTCCAGGTTAAACCCCCCCCCCCCCCCAAAGGACGAGGGGGCACTCCCTCCGTCTGGAGAAGAAAAGGTTTAGTCTCAAGGGGCGACACGCCTTCTTTACCATAAGAACTGTGAACTTATGGAACAGTCTACCTCAGGAACTGGTCACAGCAGGAAAAATTAACAGCTTTAACCTCCCTGGCGGTATGATTCTGTCTGGAAATGTGTACCAAAAGCGGTACAATTTTTTTTAACTGAATTTCACATCTCCCTCCGCCCATTTCACATCTCCCCCGTCACATTCCCCTCTCCCTTGTCACATCCCCCATCACATTCTCCCCCCTCCTTGTCACATTCTCCCCCCTCCTTGTCACATTCTTCCCCCCTTGTCACATTCCCCCCCTTGTCACATTCTCCCCCTTCATGTTACATTCCCCTCCCCCTGTCACATCCCCCCCTTGTCACATCCCCCCTTCATGTCACATCCCCCCTTGTCACATTCCCCCCCTTGCCACATTCCCCCCTTGTCACATTCCCCCCATGTCACATTCCCCCCCTGTCACATTCCCCCCCTTGTCACATTCCCCCCTTGTCACATTCCCCCCTTGTCACATTCCCCCCTTGTCACATTCCCCCCCTGTCACATTCCCCCCTGTCACATTCCCCCCTTGTCACATTCCCCCCTTGTCACATTCCCCCCTTGTCACATTCCCCCCTTGTCACATTCCCCCCTTGTCACATTCCCCCCCTGTTACTTTCCCCCCCTGTCACATTCCCCCCCTGTCACATGCCCCCCCTGTCACATTCCCCCCCTGTCACACTCCCCCCTTGTCACATTCTCCCCCTTCATGTTACATTCCCCTCCCCCTGTCACATCCCCCCCTTGTCACATCCCCCCTTCATGTCACATCCCCCTTGTCACATTCCCCCTTCATGTCACATCCCCCTTGTCACATTCCCCCCTTGTCACATTCCCCCCCTGTCACATTCCCCCCCTGTCACATTCCCCCCTTGTCACATTCCCCCCTTGTCACATTCCCCCCTTGTCACATTCCCCCCGTCACATTCCCCCCTGTCACATTCCCCCCTTGTCACATTCCCCCCTTGTCACATTCCCCCCTTGTCACATTCCCCCCTTGTCACATTCCCCCCCTGTCACATTCCCCCCTTGTCACATTCCCCCCTTTGTCACATTCATCCCCTGTCACATTCCCCCCTTGTCACATTCCCCCCTTTGTCACATTCATCCCCTCTCACATTCCCCCCTTGTCACATTCCCCCCTTGTCACATTCCCCCCTTGTCACATTCCCCCCCTGTCACATTCCCCCCCTGTCACATTCCCCCCTTGTCACATTCCTCCCCTTGTCACATTCCCCCCCTGTCACATTCCCCCCCTGTCACATTCCCCCCTGTCACATTCCCCCCTTGTCACATTCCCCCCTTTGTCACATTCCCCCCCTGTCACATTCCCCCCCTGTCACATTCCCCCCTTTGTCACATTCCCCCCTTGTCACATTCCCCCCGTCACATTCCCCCCTTGTCACATTCCTCCCCTTGTCACATTCCCCCCCTCTCACATTCCCCCCTTGTCACATTCCCCCCTTGTCACATTCCCCCCTTGTCACATTCCCCCCCTGTCACATTCCCCCCCTGTCACATTCCCCCCTTGTCACATTCCCCCCCTGTCACATTCCCCCCTTGTCACATTCATCCCCTGTCACATTCATCCCCTGTCACATTCCCCCCCTGTCACATTCCCCCCTTGTCACATTCATCCCCTGTCACATTCCCCCTTTGTCACATTCCCCCCTTTGTCACATTCATCCCTTGTCACATTCCCCCCTTGTCACATTCCCCCCGTCACATTCCCCCCTTGTCACATTCCCCCCTTGTCACATTCCCCCCCTGTCACATTCCCCCCCTGTCACATTCCCCCCCTGTCACATTCCCCCCTTTGTCACATTCATCCCCTGTCACATTCCCCCCCTGTCACATTCCCCCCTTGTCACATTCCCCCCCTGTCACATTCCCCCCCCTGTCACATTCCCCCCCTGTCACATTCCCCCCTTTGTCACATTCATCCCCTGTCACATTCCCCCCCTGTCACATTCCCCCCTTGTCACATTCCCCTCCTGTCACATTCATCCCCTGTCACATTCCCCCCCTGTCACATTCCCCCCTTTGTCACATTCATCCCCTGTCACATTCCCCCCTTGTCACATTCCCCCCTTTGTCACATTCATCCCCCCTTCTCACCTTGTCCTGCAGCAAATACACTAGGTTTGCCGGCAGATTTCATACCTAGTGTATCTGCTGCAGAACAAGCCCTTTCCCCTTCAGCCAATCACAGGCTTTACACCACTGCGGCCTGTGATTGGCTGAAAAGTGAAAGGTCCTAGAAGATGAATAGTGAAGAGAGGACACCCCGGACCGCACGGAGGGGAACGACATCTGCAGGGACCGGGACTAGGTGAGCAAAAGTATTTTTATTTTACTACTTCTTCCTTTTACACTTAGCTCAGTGTTTTTCTACCAGGGGGCCTCCAGCTGTTGTGAAACTACTACTCCCAGCATGCCCGGACAGCCTTTGGCTGTTCGGGCATGCTGAGAGTTGTAGTTTTGCAACAGCTGGAGGCCCCCTGGTAGGGAAACACTGACTTTTAGTATTTTTCTTTACCTGCTCTGGCCGGCCCCCGCAACGGGAGCCGACCAGAGCAGATAATCGCATGTTTTCCCGGGGGGCCGCATCGCTATATCACATTGCTTTTGCGATATATCGTGCAGCCCGGCCGGGAACTCTGCAATTCTACCCCGAGCGTGACTCGGGGTTACCGATCCTGGCAGGGAAAATTAACCCCGAGTCACGCTCGGGAATACCGCTCAGGAGGTTAAAACAGGATTAGATACATTCCTGGAACAAAATAACATTAATGCTTATGAAGAAATATAAAATCCCATCCCTTCCCCAATATCGCGCCACACCCCTACCCTTCAATTCCCTGGTTGAACTTGATGGACATATGTCTTTTTTCGACCGTACTAACTATGTAACTATGATATTTTCAAAGGGGTGAGAGTCCAGTTTACATAAAAAATTTCATACCGGAAATCACAGAAATTGTGTTGCAGTTTTACTGTTTTTGGGGGTTTTTTCTTTGCTTTTGTGGGAAAAGGTGTTATTTAAGTAATTATAAAAATAAAAAAAATTAAAAAAAAACTATTATTGAAAATGGCATTAAAAAAAAAAATATATATATATAGAATTTTATTTTATTTTTTATTGGTCACTGCACCTGCACTCACATTTAAGCTTAGAAATGTTTTATTTAACGCACATTGACAGGATTGTGGAGCCGGATGGTACCCAACACGTAGACACTGGCCCTATAGCAACGGCTTTCCGGGACTTCTACTATTCTCTTTATAACATACACCCAACTAACCCCACGCCATTGCCACGCACGCAGGCAATCCAAACTTTCTTGTACCGATTGAATTTACCTACCCTCACCACACTGGAAGGGGAAACATTGCTGGAGCCTTGCACTGCTGAGGAGGTTGAGGCAGTAATAAAGTCCTTCCCCATAGGGAAGAGCCTGGGACCAGATGGCCTGAGCTTACAATACTATAAAAAGTTGGGCACAGTCTTGCTGCCTCGGCTTACTCAGTGGTGCAACGCGTTACTTGGAGGCACCCATTTGCCGCCCCAATCCCTAGAGGCACACATCACTATTCTACCAAAAGAAGGTAAAGACCCTCTACTGTGCTCGAGTTATAGGCCCATTTCACTTTTGAATATGGACCTAAAGATCTGGGCTAAGCTGTTGTCCATGAGACTTCGCCCTCTCCTCCCTGGCCTCATTCATGTGGACCAGACTGGTTTTGTGAAGGGCAGGGAGGGGAAGCATAATGCATTACGAGTCATGCACGCTATTCACTATGCCACACAAAAAAAGATCCCTCTACTCCTTCTCGGCACAGATGCCGAGAAGGCGTTTGATAGGGTAGCGTGGGACTACATGAACAAGGTGTTAACCAAATATCGCATCCCTGATCGCTTCATCCGAGCTATCATGTCCCTATATAGTGAACCCAGCGCACGGGTTAGGGTCAATGGCACTCTTTCTGAACCTTTCCCCATATGTAATGGGACGCGACAAGGGTGCCCCCTATCACCGTCACTGTACGTCCTCGTGATGGAGACTCTTCTCCAGGCCTTGAGGCAGGATGGGGCGATTAGGGGATTGCAAATAGGGGATAGGCCTCATCTTACGGCAGCATTCGCTGACGATCTGCTCATAATGATCACTAATCCTACTGAAGCCCTGCCTCGTGTCCAATGCGTTATTGAAGAGTATGGAACCCTATCCAATTTCAAAGTAAATTATAGTAAGTCGGAGATACTGAACATCACGATACCCCCTCGTATAGCCTCGAGTCTACAATCTTCCTCGTCTTATAGATGGCCATCTAAACACATCACATACCTGGGCATAGCCCTTCCCTCGTCGCTGAGCAACTTGTTTGACCTTAACTATGTACCCTTACTGACTAAAATGAAGAATAAAATTGACTCCTACAAGTTACCCTTCCTTTCATGGGTGGGGCGACTCAACCTCCTACAGACATACATTGTACCGTCCATACTCTACTTACTGCGCATGGTACCCATAGAACTACCTAAATGGTATCTCCTGCAATGGAAACGGCTCTTTGGGGCTTTCCTTTGGTCAGGGAAGCGCCCACGTTTAGCACATTCCCTTCTTACTAGATCTAAGAGGAGCGGTGGCATAGGTATGCCAGACATTTCTATGCTTTATACAGCTAACCATATTCATAGATGGGTTGAGATCACTACTAGAACTAGCCTACTGGGTAGCTCAGAACTTGAATGCTCACAAATGACTTCTCGAGGCTTTGGGGTGGACCGTCATGTCTGGCTGCCTACGCGCCGCTCCCTCTCGCATGTTAATAATCCCCTGTTGAAAGGTACACTCACTATCAAAAGAGCTTATGATAAAGGCACAACACAAGGAAACCACGGAAAAACACTGATTTCTCCATGCTTTCCAAGTTCTCTGATTCCATATGCAGTTCACCCTGACATGCAAGAGGCGGACGACTTGTGGTCCCATTTTCAACACGTCCCTGTCAAAACCCTATGTGCCCGAAATCAACCACCCACAGTTGAGACACTATCCACAATAGTCCCACACCTTAAAACTAACTTTCTACATCTTCATATGCTCAGGGCGATGTGTGTTGCATTTCTAAAGGTGTATGTCATTGATGAAAACCCAACCTGGATAGATAAGTTGATGCAATTCTCACCGAACTGCAAGCCAAAATTTTCCACATTTAATGCCTGTTTGAGAGATGAGAGGCAAACTTCTGACCCGTTGTACTTGAGATCCTGGGAGGAGGAGTTGGGGCGCAAGTTCACGGACCAGGAGAGGAAATCCATTCTAACAGGCTCCCATGGCTTCTCTAGGTGCGTTAAGCTACAAGAAGGTCATTATAAACTAGTAGCCAGATGGTATAGGACGCCCGAGTTATTATATCATTGGGGTCTGAGTGCTTCCCCTGCATGCTGGAGATGCCATGGGGGCGTGGGCTCTTTGTCTCACATTTGGTGGTCATGCCCCAGGATAACGTCTTACTGGAATGAAGTGAATCGCATCATAGATAAGGTGATGGGACGGCATGTCCCTCTCTCACCAGAGGTGGTTCTCTTGGGCTTATCGACTAGGGATTGCACCTTGTCGAAGAGGTCTCTGATTGCACACTTGCTAACTGCAGCCAAGGCATTAGTCCCACTACATTGGTTAGATGAAACACCTCCTACAGTTCAACAATGGATCTCTAAGGTCTCCCAGTTGTGTAGAATGGAGGAGCTCTCCAGTTGGAGTGATCGCTCACATGACAGATACTGGAGTATATGGGCTCCTTGGCTGGGCTTTCGTGATGCTGACACTGCTCTCCCTCTCTCGCATCAGACATAGCAACTGGGTTCCAGCAAATGACCCCATAGACAATTCCCCCACCCCTCTTCCCCAGCCCACCCTTCCCCCCCTCTCCACCTCCTCACCCACGACCAAAAACCTTATATCTATTCTTTATCCTCCACTCGTCTCTCTTTCTCCCTATTTTCTCTTTCTTCTGCCTCCCACCTTGGAGAATTCCTACGCCTTTTCATTTCTCCTCTTTCTTTCTTCTCCGTCAATGCTCTAACACATTGTGCTCGTGTTCATTGACCCTACTATGTTCAGTACCATACTCCTATTACAGTTCCACCTAATTAACTGGGCTCCTAGGTGACAACACCTCAGACTTATAGGATGCTTATAGGTATGACTGACCTGTTTTATGTATGTCTTAAGTAGATGTTGGCCAATACTTCTCTTGATAGATTTGTCTTATTGATTTTACAATGATACATCAACACAGGAGCCCAATGGTCCTTTTAAATGTTACCTGGGGCCTAGCCCACACGACCCCTTTATCTTGCTTTTCTCTGTTTTTCTTTCTTCTTGATTAGCATTATGTAATGTACTTCATATTACATTTGTATGTTCTGTTGTATTGCAATATTCGAAAATAAAGAATTGAAAAAAAAAAAGAAATGTTTTATTTATACAGTTATCACTGGACACTAGTAACCATGGAATATTTTGTGAGATGTTTCCGCCAGAATTTTCTGTAATGTAAAATTTGGCGCCAAAAAAAAATCCAATGTGGCTGCAAAAAAAAAAAATTGGGGGTGCGAAAATGAATTTTCACATATTTTCAAAGCAGCACAAGAGATCTTTGAAAATGTATAAGCATGACCACGCACACACTCAACTTGGCTACATACACCTGATCACTCACTCAGCTCTGCTGCATTTACAAAATCACACACTCAGCTCTACTACATATACACAATCACACACTCGGCTCTGCTACATAGACACAATCACACACTCAGCTCTGCTGCATTTACACAATCACACACTCAGCTCTGCTACATACACCTGATCACACACTCAGTTCTGCTGCATATACACAATCACACACTCAGCTCCTGCTACATATACACACACACTCAGCTCTACTGCACATACACACACACACACTCAGCTCTACTGCATATACACACACTCACACTCAGCTCTACTGCATATACACACACACACTCAGCTCTGCTGCATATACACACACTCAGCTCTGCTGCATATACACACACTCAGCTCTACTGCATATATACACACTCAGCTCTACTGCATATACACACACTCACACTCAGCTCTACTGCACATACACACACACACTCAGCTCCTGCTACATATACACACACTCACACTCAGCTCTACTGCATATACACACACACTCAGCTCTACTACATATACACAATCACACATATACATTGGGGGAAATTTATCATTGTTGTAGGTACATGTTTTTTGTAGATTGTTTTGGTTGGTCTAAATTTGGTGCAATTGCAAGGCACATGATAAATTTTGTGCAAAGTTCTAAATCTCCACACAGAGTACACCTGAGCTGCACCTCACAGGAAAAGTGGACATAGGGATTTTGTTCTATTGCTTTGAGGCTTGGATTCCATTGAGGTTTTTTGTTCACCAGCAAAAACGCCAGAAGAACTGTCACAGCTTTTTCCTGCATTTTTTCAGTTTTTCTTGTGTTCTTTTTCTTGCGTTTTTGCTGGTGTGTGGTAACAATCATTTTTGGATCCTGTGGCAATTTTTTTTACTGCCCTCAGGTACCACTCCATGGGTCAGATGCAGAGCGCCCAGTCCAGAGTGTAAGGAGGTGAGGAGTGATATATAGCGTATACAGGGTGCAGAGCATCACTACTTGCCTACGCCAGCTGTATAGCATACTGGGGTACATAGTGTACCCATCAGGGATGTGGAAATCCTATCGCCCGACGCCCGGGACAAGTAGTTTTGGGCGCCGGGCAGGTGAATTGTTCATAGATTTAGCCCTGTATCGGGCGAGCAGGGACAGACAGACTTCCCCCTTATTTTTCTTTAATGTCGGTGTAAGGCGCAGGAGCCGATGGAAGTCTCACACCGGCACTCAGAGTGTATGGAGGGGGCGGTGGCCTCCAGCTGACATAGAGTCCACTTATCTCCCCTCCCGGAGGATGGACGGAGCTCAGAAGACACAGCAGGGTGAGAGAAAGGATGTAGACAGCTCCGTGCACAGCTCTATCCCTCCCCCTCCCCCTGATCTGTCTCCCCAGGACCTAATCCACCACGGGGAGGTTGCTAGTTTGCACAGGGAAAACACAGAGCAGGGGGGAGGGGGAGGACGGAAATCTCACCTCACACCGGCGGTGACTACAGCTCTGATGTCCACTCATGGCCGGATCAGGTGAGGAGGCCGAGAATGCAGGCGGCGGCAGGAAGGGTGGTTGTATATGTATGGTGTGAGTGGATGTGTGATGTGTGTATGATGTCTGTCTGTGTGTGATGTGTATCTAATGTATAATGTGTGTATGATGTCTGTCTGTGATGTATGTGTGATGTGTGTATGATGTCTGTCTGTGTGTAATGTGTATGTAATGTATAATGTGTGTATGGTGTATATGTATGGTGTGAGTGTATGTGTGATGTGTGTATGATGTCTGTCTGTGATGTATGTGTGATGTGTGTATGATGTCTGTCTGTGTGTGATGTGTATGTAATGTATAATGTGTGTATGATGTCTGTTTGTGATGTGTATGTGATGTGTGTATGATGTCTGTCTGTGTGATGTGTATGTAATGTGTGATGTGTGTATGTAATGTGTGATATGTGTGGGGGGGGGGGGGGGCAGCAGCAGCAGGCCTATGTATGATATGTGCATATGTATGGTGTATATCTATGGTGTGAGTGTATATGTGTATGATGTCTATGTGTGATGTGTGTATGATGTCTGTCTATGTGTGATGTGTGTATGGTGTATATGTATGGTGTGAGTGTATGTGTGATGTGTGTATGATGTCTGTCTGTGTGTAATGTGTATGTAATGTGTGATGTGTGTATGGTGTATATATATGGTGTGAGTGTATGTGTGATGTGTGTATGATGTCTGTCTGTGTGTGATGTGTATCTAATGTATAATGTGTGTATGATGTCTGTCTGTGTGATGTGTATGTAATGTAATGTATGATATGTGGGGGGGGCAGCAGCAGCAGGCCTATGTATGATGTGTGCATATGTATGGTGTATATATATGGTGTGAGTGTATATGTGTATGATGTCTATGTGTGATGTGTGTATGATGTCTGTCTGTGTGATGTGTATGTAATGTAATGTATGATATGTGGGGGGGGCAGCAGCAGCAGGCCTATGTATGATGTGTGCATATGTATGGTGTATATGTATGGTGTGAGTGTATGTGTGTATGTAATGTATGATGTGGGGGGGGGGGGGCAGTGGCGGGGGTTGTGTATGGGGATATGGGGGCAGTGGCTGGTGTATGTATGATATGTGTATGCATGAATGTTTTGTATAGGAGCGGACTGTCACGTCGGGCATTAGGGCAGTTGTGCCATCTAATTTTATTTATTTTCAGTGGCACCCGCACTATATTGCACCCCCAGAATCCCGCCCCCTTCATACTCACCCGTCAACCAAGAGCCCCACGGATGCACACAAACACGCCCGAACCAAAACTACAACTCCCAGCATGTTACACCATAACCTAAACTGTAGAACTATAAAGTGTAACATGCTGGGAGTTGTAGTTTTGGTTCGGGTCAGCTGCAGAGCCATAGGCTGCCTCAGGGCATGCTGGGTGTTGTAGTTACTAACTGCAATTCCCATTATTCCTTGACACAGCCTATGGCTCTGCAGCTGACACAAACCAAAACTACAACTCCCAGCATGTCCTACAATAACCTTAACTGTCCTACTATACAGTGGAACATGCTGCAACACCCACACAACCATAGGCTGTATCAGGGCATGCTGGGAGTTGTAGTTATCTAGTAATTAAATGCAACTTCCAGCATTTTCTGACACAAAATGCAGCACATAAACTGGAGAAGCAGAACCCCCCCCCCCCCCAGTAACACATAAGTCCCTATTGAGACTGAAAAATAGTGATTAAAATATTTTAAAAAGTGCGTATATATGTGAATAAGCCCCTTTCCTAATAAGTTTCCAATTTTCTTTAAATAAAAATAATGTAGAAAAATAAACATAAGTGGTATCGCTGCATGTGGAAATGTCCAGACTATTAAAATATAATGTTAATTAAACCGTATGGTGAACGGTGTAAATGTAAAGAATAGTCCAGAATTGCTCATTTTTGGTCACTTCATGTGAGAAATTTTTTATAAGGTGATCAAAAAGTTACATCTAGACTTATCTGGTCTTGTCTCGGGTGTAAGAGGCGCTACAGCTCTCCCGCCACTAATAGTCTGACATACTGCGATCGCCTATTAACCCATTAGATCACCGCTGTCAGCAGTGTCTAAAGGATCTTATATCCATCCCTGGTGGTCTAGTGGGGGGGATCAGACTATTTTGGTTGAAATTATTTCATCAATCAGGACAAGTGGATTTTCTTGAGGGACAAGTAGATTGTGTTCCGCTTTAGTCCCTTGGACAAGTAGTTTTTTTTTTTATTTCCACACCCCTGACCCATGCAGTGGCGGATCCAGGGGGGGGGGGGGGGGGTACAACGGGGCAATTATCCCCCCCCCCCCGAGATTGCTGCCCCCTAGAATGGTGGGGTGGTGGGGTGACACCCTGTCCCAGCGCTCATCCCTGTCACAAGCTATATTTGTATACTCAGTCTGCAGTGCAGAGGGAGCGTGCACACAGCGTGTCTGTGGAGTTATCGGCACTTACTCGGCTTCTCTTCCCCCTGATTGGCAGCTTTCTACTGCTCTGCTTGGGTCATGTGACACCAAAACATCACATGACCCCAGCAAGCAGGAAGTGCCTGGATGATGCAGGAGCCCAGCAGTGTTCTAAGGCAGGTAAGGTAAACTACCGCCCACCATCCATGCCCACCCTTTTCCAGCATAATCCCTCCCCCCTTCCCAGCACAATCCCTGCTCACCCCCCCCCCCACCCCTTTCTCACCAGGGGTGCCCCCAGCTTTTGCAAAACTACAACTCCTAGCATGCTGGGAGTTGTAGTTTTGCAACAGCTGGAGGGTTGGGAAACACTGACATAAATAAGTGTTTCCCAACCAAGGTATCTCCAAAGCAAAGCTACAGTGCTGTCCAGGCATGCTGGGAGTTGTAGTTTTGTAACAGCTGGAGGCACTCTGGTTGGGAAACACTGAGATAGGACATAGATCAGTGTTTCCTTAACAAGGTGCCTCCAGCTGTTCAAAACTACAACTCCCAACATGCTAAGTTTTGTAGTTTTGCAACAGCTGGAGTCCCCCTGGTTAGGAAACATTGATCTATGTCCTATATCAGGGGTACTCAACTGGCAGACCACGGTCCAGATCCGGACTGCGTCCCCCAGTCATTCGGACCATCCGCTGGATCTCCCCTTATTCATTTGTAGCTGTGTCTTTAAGACGCCAATACAAATGAATAGCCGCGGCCCGGAGCGAGGGAGCGATGTGTCCCTGCCCTGCGCTTCTCCTATGATGCAGGTAGCACCATTAGCTGCCTGCATCATCTGCTCTGGCCAGGCCTGACTAGAAGAGGCCAGAGCAGCGGAGCAGTGCGGGACCTGGGACGGCGATTCTAAGCTCTCAGGTAAAAATTTGTGTTCCCCCATCTGTGACTCTCCAGTTATTGTAGAACTACAGCTACCATGATGACCTTTTGTCTGTGCATGATGGGAGTTGTAGTTTTACAACAGATGGAGAGTTACAGTGGCAAAGTTCATATGGGGGCACAGTGGCATTAATTCTGGGGCACAGTGGCATCATTAATTTTGTGGAACACAGTGGCATCCCTAATTCTGTGGGTATAGTGGCATCCTTAATTCTGTGGGCACAGTTGCATCATAAATTCTGTGGGCACAGTGGCATCATAAATTCTGTGGTCACAGTGGCATCCTTAATTTTGTGGGACACAGTAGCATCCTCAATTCTGTGGGTATAGTGGCATCATAAATTCTGTGGGCACAGTGGCATCATAAATTCTGTGGGCACAGTGGCATCATAAATTCTGTGGTCGCAGTGGCATCCTTAATTTTGTGGGACACAGTGGCATCCTTAATTCTGTAGGCACAGTGGCATCATTACTTCTGGAGGCACAGTGGCATCATCATTTCTGTGGGTACTGTGGCATAATTAATTCTGTGGTCACAGTGGCATCATTAATTCTGGGGATAGAGTTGTGTCATTAATTCTGTGGGTACAGTGGCATCATTAATTCTGTGGGTACAGTGGCATCACTTATTCGCTGATCACAGTGGCATCACTTATTCTGTGGTCCCAGTGGCATCATTAATTCTGTAGGCACAGTGGCATCATTAATTCTGTGGGGCACAGTGGCATCATTAATTCTGGGGATACAGTTGTGTCATTATTTCTGTGGGACAAAGTGGCATCATTAATTCTGTGGGACACAGTGGCATCATTAATTCTGTGGGTACAGTGGCATCATTAATTCTGTGGGTACAGTGGCATCATTAATTCTGTGGTCACAGTGGCATCATTAATTCTGTGGTCACTGGCATCATTAATTCTGGGGTCACAGTGGCATCATTCATTCTACATGCACAGTGGCTTCATTTCATTGTTTTAGTCAGCCTTAGAGCATAGCATCTGCAAGTAATGTTGCAGGGGAATAGTGTGTGGCAGTAATATAACAGGGGCCCAGTGAGTGGCAGAATTATTTTCAGGGGCACAGTGAATGGCAGTATTATTTTAAGGGGCACAGTGGGTAGCAGTAATATACCAGGGGCACAGTGGGTGGCAGGTTTATATTCAGGGCAAAGTATGTGGTAGTATATTCAGGGATACAGTGTGTGGCAGTAGTATATTCAGGGGTACAGTGTGTGCCAGTATTCGGGGGTACAGTGTGTGGCAGTATTATATTCAGGGGCCCAGTGTGTGGCAGTAATATACCAGAGTCACAGTGTGTGGCAGTATTATATTCAGGGGCCCAGTGTGTGGCAGTAATATATTCAGGGGGTACAGTGGGTGGCAATATTATATTCAGGGAGTACAGTGTGTGGCAGTATTATATTCAGGGGCCCAGTGTGTGGCAGTATTATATTCAGGGGTACAGTGTGTGGCAGTAATATACCAGAGGCACAGTGTGTGGCAGTATTATATTCAGGGGCCCAATGTGTGGCTGTAATATATTCAGGGGCCCAGTGTGTGGCAGTAATATATTCAGGGGGTACAGTGTGTGGCAATATTATATTCAGGGGCCCAGTGTGTGGCAGTATTATATTCAGGGGTACAGTGTGTGGCAGTATTAAATTCAGGGTATACAGTGTGTGGCAGTATTATATTCAGGGGCCCAGTGTGTGGCAGTATTATATTCAGGGGCCCAGTGTGTGGCAGTATTATATCCAGTGGTTACAGTGTGCAGCAGTATTCAGGTTATACATCCTCCACACTTCAGTTGTTAGTTTGCTATTGCCTTCATGGCGCTGAGGCCGCTAGGTGTGCACAAAGCATTAGCATACAGCTTGGACCTTTACCGGATGGCAGACCTGGATAAGCGGACCCTCACTAAAAATAGGTGAGAACCCCTGGTCTATATATATTCCCTATCTATCTATGTCAGAGTTTCCCAACCATGGTGCCTATAGCTGTTGCAAAACTACAACTCCCAGCATGTTGGGGCGACACCATTTTCTACCGCAACGGGTGACACAAACCCTAGCAACGCCACTGGCTGTGAGTACACAGCGTGTGAGCTGCGGGGTCGCGATCCACTGCAGGCCGGCGCGATGACGTCACATCATCGCGCCGGCACCCGGAAATCCCGTCCCCGCGGCCAGCATACTGTAAGTACTAAGAGTATGCTCAGGGCCCAGGGGATTTGGGGGACAGAATATGTGCCACTGTTAAGGGCACTATATCGTACAGGAGGAGGGGGGAGGGGGATTAAAAAACTTTGGGGAATTTTTTATGTGAGGGGCTGCAAGGCAAAGCACTGGGGGCACTATATGTGAAGAGCACATGACAGGGGGGCCCCCTGTGCTGTGCCCCTCACATATAATGCCCCCTGTGCTGTTCCCACACATATAAATGATATGTGTGGGGGGCACAGCACAGGGGGTATTATATGTGAGGGGCACAGCACAGGGGGCATTATATGTATGGGGCACAGCACAGGGGGCATTATGATATAATTCCCCCTGTGCTGTGCCCCACACATATAATGCCCCCTGTTCTGTGCCCACACATATAATGCCCCCATCATGCGCCCCTCATATACAATGCCCCCATCCTGTGCCCCTCATATATAATGCCCCCATCCTGTGCCCCTCACATATAATGCGCCATCATGCACCCCTCACATATAATGCCCCCTGTGCTGTGCCCCTCACATATAATGCTCCTGTCATGTGCCCCAAACATATAATGCCCCCTGTGCTGTGCCCCTCACATATAATGCCCCCTGAGGGGACAGGGCAGGGGGCATTATATGTGAAGGGTGCATGACAGGGGCATTATATGTGAAGGGCACAGCATGGGGCATTATATGTGAGGGGCGCATAATGGGGGCATTATATGTGAGGGGTGCATGATGGGGGCATTATATGTGAGGGGTGCATGATGGGGGCATTATATATGAGGGGCACATGATCGGGGCATTATATGTGAGGGGCAAAGAACGGGGGCATTATATGTGAAGGGCACAGCATGGGGCATTATATGTGAGGGGCGCATAATGGGGGCATTATATGTGAGGGGTGCATGATGGGGGCATTATATGTGAGGGGTGCATGATGAGGGCATTATATATGAGGGGCACATGATCGGGGCATTATATGTGAGGGGCAAAGAACGGGGGCATTATATGTGAAGGCCACAGCATGGGGCATTATATGTGAGGGGCGCATAATGGGGGCATTATATGTGAGGGGTGCATGATGGGGGCATTATATGTGAGGGGTGCATGATGGGGGCATTATATATGAGGGGAACATGATCGGGGCATTATATGTGAGGGGCAAAGAACGGGGGCATTATATGTGAAGGGCACAGCACAGGGGGCCTTATATGTGTGGTACATATAACAGGAGCATTATTTGTGAGGGGCACAGCACGGGGGGCATTATATGTGAGGGGAACAGCAAAGGGGACATTATATGTGAGGGGCACAGCACGGGGGGCATTATATGTGAGGGGCACATGATGGGGGCATTATATGTGAGCGCATGATGGGGGAATTATATGTGAAGGGCACAGCACAGGGGGCAATATATGTTAGGGGCACAGGGCATTATTATGTGGGGGGGAACAGGACGGTTCATAATTATTATATGTAGGGGCACAAGATGGGGCATTATTACTATATGTGAAGGCACAGAGTGTTCTGCATTTCAGAAATATATTGTAGATTATGAGGATTTTCTGGGGTGGTACATTTTTTTTATGGGCAACAATACATTAGGGTATTTTATTCAGAGGGTGCACTGCACAGCAAGTTATATTCAGAGAGTGCAGTGTGTGGTAGTATTATATTCAGAGAGTGCAATGTGTGGTAGTATTATATTCAGAGAGCACAGTGTGTCGTAGTATTATATTCAGAGGTTACAGTGTGTGGTAGTATTATATTCAGAGAGTGCAGTGTGTGGTAGTATTATATTCAGAGGTTACAGTGTGTGGTAGTATTATATTCAGAGGGTGCAGTGTGTGGTAGTATTATATTCAGAGGGTACAGTGTGTGGTAGTATTATATTCAGAGAGTGCAGTGTGTGGTAGTATTATATTCAGAGAGTGCAGTGTGTGGTAGTATTATATTCAGAGAGTGCAGTGTGTGGTAGTATTATATTCAGAGAGTGCAGTGTGTGGTAGTATTATATTCAGAGAGTGCAGTGTGTGGTAGTATTATATTCAGAGAGTGCAGTGTGTGATAGTATTAAATTCAGAGGGCACAGTGTGTGGTAGTATTATATTCAGAGGGTGCAGTGTATGATAGTATTATATTCAGAGGGTACGGTGTGTGGCGTTATTATATTCAGAGGGTACAGTGTGTTGTTTGTTCAGGGGATACAGTGTGTCAGAATTATATTCAGAAGGTATGTGCCAGTATTATATTCGAAGAATACAGTGTCTGGCAGGTTTAGAATTATTATTTTCATATAGAGGATCAGAATCGTAGTGAGGAGCTATCTGGGCGTCAAGTTCTGCAAAGATTTAGCTGGAACAAGTCCCGGTGGTATGTACATCTGAATTAGATAAGAGAAGACTATAGAGAAGACGTCACCTGTAGTCACTGATATCATTCTGTATCCTCCTGTGTGTGTCCCATCAGAGCTGGAGTCACTTGTAAGTTCTGCAGTAATGATGGGTAAAACAACAACTCCCAGAGCATACCCTTACCACTACTTAGGTCATACTGGGAGCTGTAGTTTTAAATGGTAAAAACCTCTTTAGCACTTTCCCATTCTGTGGCAATTGGTATATTTGATTATTATTCTGACATATGAACATGGCCTAAGTCTTAAACAAGGTTAGGACTGTATGATACATTTAATAATATTGTAAGTTCCGTAATCTTATTTTCTGTCCGCCAACACAAAATACTCTAATAGTGCCCCTCCCGAGACTCGACTCTGGATCCGCCCCTGTCACAGGGGTGTACTCAACGATTTCCCCAGGTTTTAGAGAGTGCTTTTCAGGAGGCAGATAGTGTCTTTGCACCGCCCTCCGGTTCACAAAGAGGGTGCCTCCGTGGTGACAGTCCATTATAGTGCCGCAGCCCCTGATGCGGTCAAACTTGATGACTGTAGCTCTCCTGCGCTCAAGGGGAGGCTCGCCTTCCTTAGGTTGCTCGAGCCTGCGAATGTAGTATGACTCTAGCTGTTTGGTATCTTGCTGCTGCCGTTCCCTCTCCTCAAACGATAGCCGCCTCGGCCCGTAGCGCTCTAGCCTCTCCGCCCTCATCTGCTCTAGTATGGCAGCCACTTCGGCATCTCTTTGGGCTTTTTCTGACCGGGCCGGAGGAATGGGAGGCAGGGATTTCCCAGGCAATGGAAGGATATTTTCCCACTTATACTTGATGATGGCTGGCTCATCCCCGAACAACCATCTAGGGAGCGGGGGTGATGGTGGGCGCTCGGCCGACTGAGGGGCTGACTGGTCTTGGGCGGCCGTGGCCTGTGGAGGTGGTGGGACCTTTGCCTCGGGGCTGGCTTCGGGGCTATTAGAAGAGGGAGTGGAGAAATCAGCTTCCGCTGGGGTACTCAATCCCGACTCCGTCGGGATTTCTGCCCACGGGCCCCAGGTGCGGTGATGGGGCGACAACCTCACAGGCGACGGGTCTCTGGAACTCCCGAGCGGCGTTGCGGCCCACTCGCCGTCATCCTCCGGCAACGGCACTTGGCAGTAGGCCTCGTTGGCCCCGAGGGACAGTCGCTGCAACTTCTCCGCCAGCTCCCGGAACATCTCCGATGCCGCAGTGGCAATCTTCCGACCCTCGGACTCCATCCTGAAACTCTCAGCACACATGTCGCTCTTGGTCTCCGCCATCTTTGCTCTCCTCTGTAGTACTTCCTGCAGACTGAAGAGGCCGCTGTATGCCTCCCCTTTTATGAAGGTCTCCACCAAAATGGCCGCCAGGCGGAAGTGCGTCATCAGCTGCGCCTGGGACCGGAAGTTGCACAGCAGCGTATCCTCTTCATCCAACCCCTTGGCAACAGGGGCTGGACTTCTTCCGTTCCACTTGGCTCTGGACACAACCACACTATTTCCCCGCCCAGGGGCGGGGCGAAGACTTCGGCGGGAGTCCTTGGCGCTCTTTTCCAGAAGCTCTTTAACTCTTTCAGGTACTGGGAAGTTTTTGGCGCGAAGCATCATTTCTGTCTTTCCTTTACACATGGCGGTTCTTTGACTTTAGAGAACACTTCTCGTGACTAATAATGCAATAAACTTCACCTTCCCCACCACTTGTATTTGCACCTCGGCAGACAATTTGTTTTCTATGACACAGTCCCGTACACAGTTCAGACTTGGGGGAAGGACTTGATTTAGTGCCTGAATAGTTAAGGCGTACACCTGAATCCTGTTCGTGATGCCAAAAACGTGTGGTAACCACGAGTGAAACCCGCGACCGCCACTACGCTGGGGTTAGCTACTTGGTTCTTGGTGGGGTGGGGGGGTTTATGAACCCAGGGTCAGATGGTATTAACCCTTAATGTCGCGTGACGCCACTGTAGTCTTGGTATCTCCCGGGGTACTACAGGTCCGGGGAACTCCGTCTCCCCACAGGCTAGCAAGGAAAGAATTGACTCCACACTAGGTTGCAGTTTAACGGAGGCTTTACTAACTTGAAGATAGGTGGTACAATCTCCACAGCGCTCAACCAAAGTCTCCCAAAGGTTTAACAGACAGTCTCTAGAGGACCACACAGCTTGCAGTGCCTGGACTTGATATTGCATATATGCTTGGCTCTTACGGCCGGACTAGGAGTTTTAGCTATATTAGGCTTGAGATTAAAGTCACTTACTGAAGTGTCGGTAGATTTGTGGCTTTTCGCCGGAAGATAAAGAATTGTCCTTTAGGAATTCTCTGATCAAAGCTGAAGTAAAGGCTTAATATTAGTTGGGGTTACTTCATGCTTTTCTTATCTCTCTCTCTCTCATCTTTGCTCTCACTCCTCTGCGGATTCTTCACTCTGAACTCCACTCTGTGCTCTGAACTGAATGAATTGCTTTACTCCTCCTCTATTCCTCTCACAGGAAATGCCACCCTTTATAAGGGAAGGCTGAACTAAAGCCCATTGGCCAGGCAGCTGTGGATCATAGAGTTGTCTGTATCCCCTTTAGGATTTACAATAAAGTTACATACAAGTAATAACATAATATAACACCTGTGGCAGTGTGGCAAGGAAAGGGTGTATTTCCTTGGCTCGCCCTGCAGAAGCTCTCACCTGCTTCTTAAGTAATGAGGCAGGAGGGAAGGGAGGTGTGTATATGAGATGGAGACTCAGTCTAATGTGGGCTCTTCCTAGGAGACAGCATGTGGGCTGTAGGGAAGAGACAGAGCCTGCTGAGGAGTACACAGCCCGAGCTATGAGGGGCTCAAAGAGAGTGACATTGTGAGTAGAAGGTTGCAGGGGACATATGTTTAACCGGCTGAGGGAAGCTCAGCGGTTGTTAGTCAGGACAAGCTGATCTGTTTAGTCAGTGACCAGACGGTCTAGGATTTTGTATTGTTCCTGCTTTTTGTTTATTTCTTTCCCTGCAACCTGTCTAATAAAACTGGCAAGGTGCCAGATTTGCATTATAAGCGTTTGTTTGCTGGTTTATTGAGAAGAAACGCATCCTGTGGCGTAGTCCAGGACGATCCCAGAGCTAATCCCCAAGACGGATCGTCACACACCTTACACAAATGTTCAGTCTAGCCCTCAGTCCTCCACTCTCACATACCCTGACTAAGCCTGAGGTTGCTAGGCAACATACTTAAAGCTACAGACACCTAATAACGGATTGCTAAATTATAACAGTGCAAATACAGATTAGAAATGGTTGAGTCCCTGCAGGGGAGCCCCCAGGACACTGGAGGTCTCAATCTGACAGGGCCTAAAATACTACAGAGGAAGTTCTTTTCTTTTAGAATTTCCTTTCTGTCTGACCACAGTGCTCTCTGCTGACACCTCTGTCCATGTCAGGAACTGTCTGGAGCAGAAGCATATTCCAATAGCAAACCTATCCTGCTCTGGACAGTTCCTGACATGGACAGATGTGTCAGCAGAGAGCACTGTGGTCAGACAGAAAGGAAATTCTAAAAGAAAAGAGATACCTCTAGAGCATACAGCAGTTTATAAGTACTGGAAGGATTAAGATTTTTAAATGGAAGTAATTTACAAATCTGTTAAACTTTCTGGCACCAGTTGATTTAAAAAAAAAATCTAGTTTTCCACTGGAGTACCACTTTAACCTCTTAAGGACCCCGCATCATATCGCGGCGGGCCCGGCGTCATAGTGAAGTCGGAACCCGCCTCTAACAGCGCAGTGGCGCGCGCTATTAACCCTTTAGCCACTCAAAGCTGAGCCGCGCAGCTAAAAACGAAAGTAAAAGTGCCCGGCTAGCTCAGGGAGCTGTTCGGGATCATCGCGGTATAATGTCGGCATCCCGAACAGCTGTAGCACAGGAGGAGGTCTTCTTACCTTCTGTGCTGTCCGATCGCCGAATGAATGCTTCAAGCCTGAGATCCAGGCTTGAGCATCCAATCGCCGAAAACACTGATTGATCCATTCCTATGGAGATGCATCAATCAGTGGTAAAGATCAGTTAATGCAATGTTATAGCCCGCCCTGTAGGAGCTATAATATTGCATAAGAAAAGTGTAAAAAAAAAAAAATCATTAACCCTTTCAATTATCCCTTCCCCTAATAAAAGTTTGAATCACCCGGCATTTCCAAGAATAAAAAAAACAGTGTAAATAAAAATAAACATATGTGGTATCATCGCGTGCGGAAATGTCCGAATTATAAAAATATACTGCTTTTTAAACCGCACATTCAATGGCGTATGCGCAAAAAAATTCCAAAGTCCAAAATAGCGCATTTTTGATCACTTTTTATACCACAAAAAAGTGAATAAAAAGTGATCAATAAGTCTGATCAGAACAAAAATGATACAGCTAAAAACTTCAGATCACGGCGCAAAAAAAATAGCTCTCATAGCACCCTGAACACAGAAAAATAAAAAAGTTATAGGGGTCAGAAGATGACCATTTTAAACGTATAAATGTTCCTGCATGTAGTCAGGATTTTTTTCTGAAGTGATACAAAATCAAACCTATACAAGTAGGGTATCATTTTAACCGTATGGACCTACAGAATAAAGATAAGGTGTAATTTTTGCCAAAAAATGTACTGCGTAAAAACGGAAGCCCCCAAAACGTACAAAATAGAGGTTTTTTTCATCAATTTTGTCGCACATTGATTTTTTTTCCCGTTTCAACGTAGATGTTTGGGTAAAATGACTAATGTCATTACAAAGAAGAATTAGTGACGCAAAAAATAAGCCATCATATAGAATTTTAGGTAAAAATTTTAGAGTTATGATTTTTTTAAGTTAAGGAGGAAAAATTGAAAATGAAAAAACGGAAAAAGCCCGGGTCCTTAAGGGGTTAATGGAATGAGTAACCTCGTCTTTACAGAGAATTGCAGTGACCATACAGTGTGAGAAGAAATGGTAAAATATTGTCAGAAGGTTCCTCAGTAAGATTGTAAGAAAGCTCGGCTAACATCTTAAAGGTGTACTCCGGCCCTGAGACATCTTATACCCTATCCAAAGGGGATATGATGTCTCCCCATGGGGGTCCCGCCGCTGGGGACCCCCGCAATCTTGTATTCGCCACCCACCTGTTTGAGCTGCACACAGCGGTGCCAGCTCACAAACAGCCGGGTGGCGACCACGGGCCAGAGTATGAAGACCACCCCCGCCTCCGTGTGATGTCACCCCCCCGCCCCCCGTATGCAAGTCTATGGAATGGGGGGGTAGAGGAGTGTACATCGGTGACAGAGGGGGGATGGCCAAGGTGGACATGGATGACAGGAGGGACAGAGGGGTGATTAGGGTGGAGGGACAATGGTGACAGATGTAGACTGGGGGGTGGTCAGAGGGGTGGATGGGGGGGGGGACATGTGTTGCAGAGGAATGGACAGAGGTGGCCAAGGTGGACATGGATGACAGGATGGTGGACACGGGAGATATGGGGGTGAACAGGGATAACGGGGGAGGACAAGGATGACAAGGGGGATAAAAGAGGGGTGACAAAGGGATAGAGGGGTGAATAGGGGTGTGGACATGTGTTACAGGGGGGTGGACAGGGAGGGGTTGACATGGGTGACAGGGATAGACAGGGGGTGGACATGGATGACAGGGGTGAGGGGGGGGTGGACGGGGTTAAGAAGGGGTAACAGAGGGTACGAAAGGGTACAGTACCTTTTGCCATTTTTCTTCACTACACTGGCACAGTAATCAGGCGCAGCTTCCACCTTCCTCCCCTCTCCGGCAGGGCAGCGACTCAGGGCTCCGACAGGGCACTCACTCACTGGGACGCTGGGGGGGGGGAGGGGGACGCTGGGGCACGGGTCATTACACCGGCACGGTAATCCGGCAGAGCACCGCCAGTGCACTCACTCACTGGGCCGCTGGGGGGGGAGGGGGATGCTGGGGCACGGGTCACTACACCGGCACGGTAATCCGGCAGAGCACCGCCAGTGCACTCACTCACTGGGACGCTGGGGGTGGGAGGGGGGTGGACGCTGGGGCACGGGTCATTACACCGGCACGGTAATCCGGCAGAGCACCGCCAGTGCACTCACTCACTGGGCCGCTGGGGGGGGGGGGGGGGGGGATGCTGGGGCACGGGGCACTACACCGGCAAGGTAATCCGGCAGAGCACCGCCAGTGCACTCACTCACTGGGCCGCTGGGGGGGGAGGGGGATGCTGGGGCACGGGGCACTACACCGGCACGGTAATCCGGCAGAGCACCGCCAGTGCACTCACTCACTGGGCCGCAGGGTGAGAGGAATGCAGGGGGTTGCGATATGTGTGCACGCACAGCAAAGCGCACACATACTTCCCTTCCCCCCTGCGGCGCCATAAATTTCAGACGCGCAGGCCAGGCTGGTGAATAAAAAAATAAAATATTTGCCGTCAAAATCCCGCGGCACCCCAGTTGGAAATCACTGCTCTAGATAGTCTGTATACGATATCCGAACCAAAGTAGCTTATGTTGTAACAAGTTACTTCCTACTCACATGTATTGTTCTACTATAGTCAATTAACTAATAAGCTTGTAATGCTTTCTTACTAATGATATCTAATTGATATTCATTTATATATATCATTGTGTTTGTGAGGCTTCTTCCACCCTACAAAATTCTCAGTTTTTAAACATCCGTACGAAGTTCCTTCTGAAAATCAGCTGAAAACGTCAGTTACAAAATCCTATACTGTCGTTAGAAAATCCCTTCATAGTCTATGGGGTTTTTCTAATAGCCATTTTAACCCGTTATAGCCCGTTATTAATAACGGCCGTTATTTTGTGACGGAAGATAGACACGGGAGAAATAGTTCATGAACCTGCATATCTTTATAATACCTGTCAGGGCCGCAGGCTGGGCCGTCCTCCTGCCCTGTACAGTAACACGGGCCGGACTGGCCTATTTGTCAACCAGGAAATATCCCATTTCAGCCGCTTACCCTGTGGGCCAGGCTGGATAAGAGCAAGCACCGCTACGCGCGTAATGACGCTCGGTCACGTCACGCTCCCAGAACTCAAGGGCCTACGTTCTGACGCCGGCCCTAGGTATTCTGAGAGTGTGACGTGACCGAGCATCATTACGCGTGTAGCTGTGCTTGCTCTTATCTAGGGGAAGGTGCTGCCCTGAATCCCCGGCAACTAAAAAGGTACCAGCCGGGGGTGGGGGTTGTCTAATCAGGGGGTTCTACCTACCTACTGGGGGGGGGGGGTCTAATCTGGGGGTACAAACTGCCCACTGGGGAGTTCATCTGGGGGGACTACCTGCCTACTTGTGGGTTAATCTGGTGGTACTACCTGCCTACTGCGGGAGGGGGGGGTGTTAATCTGGGGGTACTACCTGTCTACTGGGGGGGGTCTAATCTGAGGGTACTACCTGTCTACTGGGGGAGGGGTCTAATTTGGGGGTACTACCTGTCTACTGGGGGGGTGTAATTTGGGGCTACTACCTGTCTAATGGGGGGGGCTAATTTGGGGGTACTACCTGCCTAATGATACATTTTCATAATTTTTCATAATTAATATTTTTATGACCATATTTCATAATTTTAACCCCTTAAGGACCGAGGTGATTTTGGCCTTAACCTCTTCAGGACATAGGGCATATGGATACGCCCTGCATCCCGAGTCCTTAAGGACCGAGGGCGTATCCATACGCCCGTGGGAATTCCGGCCCCCACCGCTAGCCGGTTGGGGACCGGAGACGGATGCCTGCTGAAATCGTTCAGCTGGCATCCCGGCATATCGCCCAGGGGGGTCATTATGCCCCCCCATGTCGGCGATCGCCGCAGATCGCTGGACAATTCAGTCCAGCGATCTGCGGCGATTCCGGGTCAATCGGGTCTCCAGTGACCCGATGACCCGGAATTACTGGCTGTTCGGGGCCGTCTCTGACGGCCCCGAACAGCCAGAGCCTGCAGGGGTGAGGTGGCACTGGTGCCACCTCACGATCGCCCTGATTCGTCGGCCGGATTACCGGCCGACCAATCAGGGCGCCTGCTGCGGGTGTCACTCCCGCACCCGCTCCGCCCCTCTTCTGGAGGACGTGAGCGGGTGCGGGACGGGCACCCCGGGTGCTGGGGACCCCGATCCCCGGCGTTAATGTTGGGATCGTGGCCCCAGGAGCAGCGGCGGCGGCGGGACTGACCTGCAGCGTCTGGATCGTTGGAGGTGAGTGACAGCCTCCTGCTGTTGCTTAGCAACAGCTCCCAGCCTGCAAAAAGGGCATGCTGGGAGCTGTAGTTATGCAACAGCAGGAGGCAGACCACCACAACTCCCAGCATTCCCTTATGGGCATGCTGGGACTTATGGTTTTGCAACAGCTGGAGGCACATTCTTTCTATGGAAAAGTGTACCTTCAGCTGTTGTATAACTACAACTCCCAGCTTGCACAAACAGCTAAAGTGCATGCTGGGAGTTGTAGTGGTGCATCTGCTGGTTGCATAACTACAACTCCCAGCATGCCCGTTGGCTGTCGGTGACTGCTGAGAGTTGTAGTTTTGCAACAGCTGAAGGCACACTGGTTGGGAAACTCAGAGTTTTTTTTTACCTAACTCAGTGTTTCACGACCGGTGTGCCTCCAGCTGTTGCAAACTACAACTCTCAGCAGTCACCGTACACCATGCACCGTACATGCTGGGAGTTGTAGTTTTGCAACAGCTGGAGGCACACTGAGCTGGAGGTTGTGAAACACTGAGTTAGGTCACAAACTCAGTGATACATAACCAGTGTGCCTACAGTTGTTGCAAAACTGCAACTCTCAGCAGTCACCAACAGCCAACGGGCATGCTGGGAGTTGTAGTTATGCAACAGCTGGATGTCTCCCCAATGTGAACGTACAGGGTACACTCACATGGGCGGAGGATTACAGTAAGTATCTGGCTGCAAATTTGAGCTGCCGCAAACTTTCTGCTGCAGCTCAAATTGCCAGCGAGAAACTACTGTGAACCCCCGCCCGTGCGACTGTACCCTAAAAACACTACACTACACTAACACAAAAAATAAAATAAAAAGTAAAAAACACTACATATACACATACCCCTACACATCCCCCCTCCCCAATAAAAATGAAAAACGTCTGGTACGCCACTGTTTCCAGAACGGAGCCTCCAGCTGTTGCAAAACAACTACCAGTATTGTCGGACAGCCGTTGACTGTCCAGGCATGCTGGGAGTTTTGCAACAGCTGGAGGCACCCTGTTTGGGAATCACTGGCGTAGAATACCCCTATGTCCACCCCTATGCAATCCCTAATTTAGGCCTCAAATGCGCATGGCGCTCTCACTTTGGAGGCCTGTCGTATTTCAAGGCAACAGTTTAGGGTCACATATGGGGTATCGCCGTACTCGGGAGAAATTGTGTTACAAATTTTGGGGGGTATTTTCTGCTTTTACCCTTTTTAAAAATGTAACATTTTTGGGAAAACAAGCATTTTAGGTAAAAAAAAAATTTTTTTTTTACATATGCAAAAGTTGTGAAACACCTGTGGGGTATAAAGGTTCACTTAACCCCTTGTTATGTTCCCCGAGGGGTCTAGTTTCCAAAATGGTATGCCATGTGTTTATTTTTTTTGCTGTCCTGGCACCATAGGGGCTTCCTAAATGCGGCATGCCCACAGAGAAAATATTGCGTTCAAAAAGCCAAATGTGACTCCTTCTCTTCCGAGACCTGTAGTGCGCCAGCAGAGCACTTTTCACCCCCATATGGGGTGTTTTCTGAATCGGGAGCAATTGGGCTTCAAACTTTTAGGGGTATTTTCTGCTATTACCCTTTTTAAAAATAAAATTTTTTGGGGAAAACAAGCATTTTAGGTAAAATTTTTTATTTTTTTTTTACATTTGCAAAAGTCGTGAAACACCTGTGGGGTATTAAGGTTCACTTTATCCCATGTTACATTCCCCGAGGGGTCTAGTTTCCAAAATGGTATGCCATGTGTTTTTTTTTTGCTGTTCTGGCACCATAAGGGCTTCCTAAAGGTAACATGCCCCCCAAAAACCATTTCAGAAAAACGTACTCTCCAAAATCCCCTTGTCGCTCCTTCCCTTCTGAGCCCTCTACTGCGCCCGCCGAACACTTAGACATATGAGGTATGTGCTTACTCGAGAGAAATTGGGCTACAAATACAAGTAAAAATTTTGTCCTTTTACCCCTTGTAAAAATTAAAAAATTGGGTCTACAAGAACATGTGAGTGTAAAAAATGAAGATTGTGAATTTTCTCCTTCACTTTGCTGCTATTCGTGTGAAACACCTAAAGGGTTAAAACGCTGACTGAATGTCATTTTGAATACTTTGGGGGGTGTAGTTTTTATAATGGGGTCATTTATGGGGTATTTCTAATATGAAGACCCTTCAAATCCACTTCAAACCTGAACTGGTCCCTCAAAAATACTGAGTTTGAAAATTTTGTGAAAAATCGGAAAATTGCTGCTGACCGTTGAAGCCCTCTGGTGTCTTCCAAAAGTAAAAACACGTCAATTTTATGATGCAAACATAAAGTAGACATATTGTATATGTGAACCAAAAAAAAATGTATTCGTAATATCCATTTTCCTTACAAGCAGAGAGCTTCAAAGTTAGAAAAATGCAAAATTTTCAAATTTTTCATCAAATTTACGGATTTTTCACCAAGAAAGGATGCAAGTATCGACAAAAATTTACCACTATGTTAAAGTAGAATATGTCACGAAAAAACAATCTCGGAATCAGAATGATAACTAAAAGCATTCCAGAGTTATTAATGTTTAAAGTGACAGTGGTCAGATGTGCAAAAAACGCTCCGGTCCTTAAGGCCAAAATGGGCTCCGTCCTGAAGGGGTTAAGGACCAGAGCATTTTTTGCAGATCTGACCACTGTCACTTTAACCCCTTAAGGACTCAGCATTTTTCCGTTTTTGCATTTTCATTTTTTCCTCATCACCTTCTAAAAATCATAACACTTTCAATTTTGCACCTATTCAATTTTTTGTGCCACCAATTCTACTATGCAGTGACATTAGTTATGTTACCAAAAAATCCACGGCGAAACGGCGAAATCATTGTGCGACAAAATTGAAGAAAAAATTTCCTTTTGTAAATTTTGGGGGCTTCCGTTTCTACGCAGTGCATTTTTGGTAAAAATAACACATCATTTTTATTGTGTAGGTCCATACGGTTAAAATGATACCCTACTTATATAGGTTGGATATTGTATTACTTCGGAAAAAAATCATAACTACATCATGCAGGAAAATTTATATGTTAAAAATTCTCATCTTCTAACCCCTATAACTTTTTTAGTTTTCTGCATACAGGCCGGTATGAGGACTCATTTTTTGCGCCGTGTTCTGAAGTTTTTATCGGTACCATGTTTGTATTGATCGGACTTTTTGATCGCTTTTTATTCATTTTTTCATGATATAAGAAGTGACCAAAAATACACTATTTTGGACTTTGGAATATTTTTTGCGTGTAAGCCATTGAACGAGCGATTTAATTAACAATATATTTTTATAGTTCGGACATTTTCGCACGCAGCGATACCACATATGTTTATTTCGTTTTTTTTTATGGGAAAAGGGGTCAAACTTTTATTAGGGAAGGAGTTAAAGGGGTACTCTGGTGAAAACCTTTTTTCTTTTAAATCAACTGGTGGCAGAAAGTTAAACATATTTGTAAATTACTACTTTTAAATTTTTTTTAATCCTTCCTGTACTTCCTGATGACATCACGAGCACAGTTCTCTCTGCTGACGTTATTATAATAATAATAACACTTTATTTATTGTTGTCCTTAGTGGGATTTGAATCCAAGTCTCCAGCACTGCAAGGCAGCATGGTTGCTAAAACGGACACAGATGTCAGCAGAGAGCACTGTCTTCATGATGTCATCAGTGTTCCAAAAAAAAGGAATTTCCTCTGTAGCATTCAGCAGCTAATAAGTACTGGAAGGATTAAGATTTTTTTAATAGAAGTAATTTACAAATATGTTTAACTTTCTGCCACCAGTTGATTTAAAAGAAAAAAGGTTTTCACCAGAGTACCCCTTTTAAATGACCTTTGTTAACTTCTTTTTTTCACTTTTTTTTTTTTACAGTGTTATAGCTCCCATAGGGACCTATAACACTGCACACACTGATCTCCTATGCAGATCCCTGCAAAGCCCTAGCTTTGCACGGATCAGTCAGATAGGGGCTCGATTGCTCAAGCCTGTAGCTCAGGCTTGGAGCAATCAATCGACGATCGGACGCCGCGGAGAGAGGTAAGGAGACCTCCGCCTGCGTCCCAGCTGATCGGAACATAGCAATTTTATCGCGATGTCCCGATCAGCCCTAGTGTGCTGCCGGGAAGCGTTTACTTTCATTTTCAGACGCGGCTTCAATTTTGATCACCGCGTCTGAAGGGTTAACAGCGTGTGGCACAACGATCGATGCTGCGCGCTGTTAGCCCAGGGTCCCGGCTATGATTAGCAGCCGGGACCGACACGGTGTGACCCCGTTTTTCACACCGGGCTACGCCCTGAGTCCTTAAGAGGTTAAGCATTAATTACTCTGGGATGCTTGTACTTATGAATTTGATTCAGAGATTGTTTTTTCGTGACAAATTCAACTTTATCCTAGTTGTAAATTTTTGTCGATTCTTGCATCATTTCTTTGTGAAAAATTCTAAAATTTTATGAAAAATTAGAAAAGTTTGCATTTTTCTAGCTTTGAAGCTCTCTGCTTGTAAGGAAAATAGGCATCTCAAATAAATTATATATTGATTCACATATACAATATGTCTACTTTATGTTTGCATCATACGGGAGATATCTTTATATTATTATATTATATACAATATAATATGTTTTCATCATAAAGTTGACATGTTTTTACTTTGGAAGACATGAGAGGGCTTCAGAGTTCAGCATCAATTTTCCAGTTTTTCACAAAATTTTCAAAATCGGAATTTTTCACAGACCATGTCAGTTTTGAAGTGGATATGAAGGGTCTTCATATTAGAAATACCCCACAAATGACCCCATTATAAAAACTGCACCCCTCTAAGTATTCAAAATGACATTCAGAATGTTTGTTTACCCTTTAGGTGTTTCACAGGAATAGCAGCAAAGTGAAGGAGAAAATTCAAAATCTCAATTTTTTACACTAACCTGTTCTTGTAGACCCAGTGTTTGAATTTTAACAAGGGGTAAAAGGAGAGAAATCCCCCCAAATGTGTAACCCAATTTCTCTCGAGTAAGGAAATACCTCATATGTGTATGTCAAGTGTTCGGAGGGCGCAGTAGAGGGCTCAGAAGGGAAGGAGCGACAATGGGTTTTTGCAGAGTGAGTTTTTCTGAAAGGATTTTTGGGGGGCATGTCACATTTAGGAAGCCCCTATGGTGCCAGAACAGCTGAAAAGCCCACACATGGCATACTATTTTGGAAACTACACCCCTCAAGGTACATAATAAGGGCAGGGGTTTATGTAACAAGGGCAGGGGTTTACAGCAAGGAAACTTGCTGTAAACACCTGCCCATGTGAATGTACATTCACATGGGGGACGGGCAAAACTACAACTCCCAGCATGCCCTTTGGCTGTCCGATCATGCTGGGGGTTGTAGTTATGCAACAGCTGGAGGCACACTGGTTGCAAAACACAGTTTGTTACTTAACTCAGTGTTTCGCAACCCATGTGTCTCCAGCTGTTGCTAAACTACAACTCCCAGCATGCATGGTCTGTCAGTGCATGCTGGGAGTTATAGTTTTGCAACAGCTGGAGGCAAACAGGTTGGGAAACACTGAGTTAGGAAACAGACAATGCTTCCCAACTAGTGTGCCTCCAGTTGTTGCAAAACTACAACTCCAAGCATGCCCAGACAGTCTAGGCATGCTGAAAGTTGTAGTTCTGTAACATCTGGAAGAGCACAGATTGGAGACCAGTGCACAGTGGTCTCCAAACTGTGGCCCTCCAGATGTTGCAAAACTACAACTCCCAGCATGCCCAGACAGCCAAAGGCTGGGCATGCTGTGAGTTGTAGTTTTAAAACTCCTAGAAGCAACAGTGAAGATCACATTACAGCGATCTTCACTGCTGCATCTGATGCCACAGCTGCCTCCTCCACTTGTGCCTGCCGCCGGTCCCAGGTATGTGCCGTGGGCCACCCCATCACCCCCCCCCCCCCCCACAGCACTCATCATCCCCCGCTCTGCCCGACTTCTAGGAACGGGCAGACTGAGGGAAATGAACTTTAAACCCCCCCCCAGTCAGCTGAGACACCCCCCCCCCCAGTCAGCTGACACACTGTGATTGGTCCACAGGGACCAATCACAGGGATTGCTGACTAGGACCATCCACAGATGGTCCTGGGGGAGGCTTGCAGAAGTTGTCTCCTGCTGGTAACAGCGGGACTTCTGCCAGCTAACCCATGCGATGCCGCGCATCGCCGGGTTAACTGAATGCCTTTTATAAACGGCGGAATGCGCGAAGGACCTGCCCAATCGGCCGTTTATATAAGGCATTCTGTGGGAAGGGGTTAGTTGAGTTATTACCGTACGACAAAGTGCTCCACCAATCAGAGGCTGAGCAGTGCTATTGGCTGTCTGAGCATGCTGGGAGTTGTAGTTATGTGAAACCATATTCAACTGCGGCTCTTCATACATTTGGGGCACCTTACTCCGAGATATTTTTGTTTCTCACTGACATATAAAACACTGATTTATAATAAATTCCCTACTTTGTCTATTATAACAATAATTACAACTATTGGAATATTTGTCTAATAAAAATGTTTATTCATCTTTTCCAGTGTTCATACATACAGGTTGGTGGTGAATACCCATAGTATACTGGCGATGATGGTAATGACACCTTTAATCTCGGGGATATTGACAATTAGGATGGCAACGGTGACCCGTCCCAGGAACTGTCTGACCGAGTTAATATAGTCCATCGGTCCGGTGATGCTGGTCACTATCCCCCTTGGCATAACCCACGTCAGAAGCTGGAGTGTGATGGCGATCCAGGTGAGCCTGTCACTGAAGAAGCCGATCCAGCTGATGGCGGTGGGGTTACAGATCACGTAAAGAAGCTCTATAGTGCTGTTGGTGGTAATCCAGGTCACAAACTCATTGACTGGGTTCATCCAGGCAAGCAGGGAGCTGCTGGTGATGGTGGGGATCCAGAAGATCAAGTCAGTGGTGGTGTCTATCCAGGACAGCAGGTCACTGATGATAGTAGCAAACGAGATCAGGTCGTCAACAGCATCTATGAACCGGTCCAGCAGGTTGTTATCGATGGGAATATAGCATAGCAGGCAGATGATCATGTCACCATAAGTGCTGATCCAGCCAAGATAGTTTTTGATGATGGCCGCCCCGCTCTGCAGGTTGTTGGTAATGGAATCCCAGTTGATCGCGTCGTTGCTGGCAGTGGTGTCATTACTCCCCAGGACAGGGGTGATCTTTCTGATCCTGGTCCTGGTCCAGATGGGACACTTCATGTCGCTGCTGGCAGAGGTTTGATTACTCACCAGGACAGGGGTGATCTTTCTGATCCTGGTCCTCGTCCAGGTGGGACACTTCATGTCGCTGCTGGTAGTATTCAAGCTGGGCAGATCTCTGATGGTATCGTTCTGCCCTTGCAGGTGGCTGGAGGTGATATTCCGGCTCGGTTGGTTGCTGGTGATTTCAAACCAGAAACTCGGGCCGGTGGTGAAGAGGGAACCCAGGAGGATGGTAACTGTCCAGCACATGCTACAGGCCAAATTGACCTCATCCCTGCTGATGTGGTCCCCTCGAATCATGATAAAATAAAAAGCGCAAGGAAACAATATAGAAACACTAGTGCTCGCTAGATTGCAGTCCTCAGAGTAAGGCCTCTGGGGCTCTGCACCTCTTTTTCCAGCTATCACCATTTGTGAAGTCACATGTGTGATGTCATACGGAATGTCACTGCTCTGAGGACAGGTGTAAACATGGACATTTACATCCATTTGTTTTATAGGGTGAAATAAGCTTTTTATTATTAAATAAAGGTATAGAAAACTCGGGGTATAGGGTGTTTTTTTTTGGGGGGGGGGGCGGTGACTTTATACGGAGGACTGGGTATTTGGGCGGGAACGAACATCACTTTATAACATAGACAAACAAATATAATATACAAATATAAATACAAATATTAATAAAATTCTGACAAAAAGTCCAACGTTATCTACAGATTTGGGTAGTCTGGCAGGAGGATTCCTCATTTTTGAGAATAGGAGGAGGAGGAAAGTGATGGTGGGGGAAGAATACACAGCTCCCGAATTGATCAGAACACTACAGCTCTGCTTCATTGGGAGTAGTCACCAGCACCCCAACCACCATGTTTCTTTTTTTCCCCTATATATTGCAACTTATTCCTTCTGCATATATACCTACAAACGCCAAAAGCGTAACCCCGACACCAAATAAAGTACAAATCGATGTATGAAAATGTATATTTTTTTTTTATTAATAAAAGAACATGATTCTAAAAATGTACATAATAGACTAAATAAAATATATATATATCAATATATGTTAAAACATTTGGCTGCAAATAATGGCTACAGGTTCGGAATTTATATAATAGTGACCCAATAGAAAAGGAATAACACACCTGTCCAAATAGTAAGCCGCTGGGTCGGAAGTGACGTTGGACACTGCGGCACTCGTGTGATGGAGCACGCAACGCGCATTCACATTATAGAGTGGGTTCGGCAACGAAAACATGGCCACAGTCACTCATACTGCGCATGCGTGCACAAAAAAATTCTAGGGGGAAAGACAGATCGCTGCTAATGGAGGGATATACAAAATAAGTTGAACATCGGACCCAGGGCTAAATAATACAAAGAATGAAAATATATAGTGGGAGAACTGACTGTGAAGGCAATAACATGGCTATAAATAATGCATATACATTTGAGATAATAGCAATAATGATTATTATAATAATCCAGGGGCATATGAAAGCATAAAAAAATGACAAGGATGTGATAACATGCATAATGGTAAAACAAATACAGTAAATAGCGCATGCAACATAAACAAAAATTAGAAAAATATTTTTGTAAAAAAATATATTTGTAGAAGTGTATACCGTATTTTTCGCCCTATAGGACGCATCGGTATATAAGACACACCCAATTTTAAAGGCGCAAAATCTAGAAAAAAAAAATTCTGAACCCAACAGTTATCTTCAACCTGCGGACCTCCAGATGTTGCAAAACAACAACTCCCAGCATGCCCGGACAGCCGTTGGCTGTCCGGGCATGCTGGGAGTTGTAGTTTTGCAACAACTGGAGGTCCGCAGGTTGAAGACCACTGGATAGGAGGTAATACTCACGTGTCCCTGCCGCTCCGGACCCGTCACCGCTGCCCTGGATGTCGCTCCTTCGCTGTCGCCGCGTCCCCGTGGTATCCCCGACGCTCCGGACGTCTTCTTCCCTGGGATCCACGCTCTCCGTCGCCGTCATCATCACGCGATCGGTGATGTCCTGTATTAGCCACGGGTCCCGGCCGTTGATGGCCACCGGTACCGCCGCGATAGGTGTGTGTATTCGCCGTGTAAGACGCACCAACTTTCCCCCCCCCCCCCCCCCCAGTTTTGGAGAATAAAAAGTGCGTCTTATACGGCGAAAAATACGGTAAATGAATCTTGATTAGTGTGCAGGAATGATGTATACTAAATCCAAATGGATAGGAGCAGTGCCTGAAGAGTGCAGGAATATATAGAGCATGCAATACAATACATACATATACAAAAGATATAAAAAGTGCAGAGATATAGTGCATATAGTACAATGCATATATATATATATATATATAGATAGATACATAGATATACACAAAACATGCATAATATAAAAGGATCCTGCATGTCAGAGGCCATATGCCCAGCAGAGGTGAGTGGATTAGGCATGTTAGGGTCTCATCCGACAAGAGGCCACCTCCGTGTGGTGGATGGGGACACGTTTTGATCAAAAAGTGCGCTAAGAGCCTCGATTTTTTTGACAAAGAGAGCTGCTGCTGCAACCTTATTTTTTGTATACTTTATATACGGTACATACTACTGAAATTATATTGTTCAGAAAATGGTGTAAATCTTTTTTATTGAGTAACGAAAACTGAGATTGGAAACCTTTTCAAAAATGTCTTTTATTTCTTTCCTATTAAAAATTATATTAAAAAAAAAAAACCTCTACACAAAAAATGTATATAAACTATATACTCATTATCGACCGCCAGTTTATAGAATCATTGGGGGAGATTTCTCATTAGGGTCTGTTGTAGACACAGATCTGCCCCTTTACACAATTTACAAAAGTTGTGCACGTCGTTTGATAAATTTTGCGCAAATATATAACCCCCTCCCCCCCTGGCTCTACCGTGCACGCCTTCTCTACCTCCACGGCACTGCTCACATAGCTAGAAGTGCTGGAGCAGCAGTGTGCGCCGAACAAAACTCTGCACAATAGTAAAATTATAAATATTTATAAAGTACACAGAGGGTAGATTCTCAAAGAATTTTGCAGCACAAAAAAATCAATTTTGCGCCAAAATTTTGGCACAAAAAATATTGAACACATTTCAAAGAGCTTTGTGCCGCGGTTTACACCGTTCACGTCAGTTTTGTAAAAGTGGGCGTGTCCACGTATATTTTCTGCTTTACATGATGGGCACTAGGTCTTCTCCAGGAAACTATAGACCGGTAAGTCTAACGTGCATTGTGGGTAAATTGTTTGAAGGATTTATACGGGATTACATACAGGAATACATAGGGGATAATTGTATTATAAGTGATAGCCAGCATGGGTTTCCTAAGGATAGAAGTTGTCAAACCAATCTAATTTGCTTTTATGAAGAGGTGAGTAGAAGCCTTGACAGAGGAATGGCTCTGGATATAGTGTTTCTGGATTTTGCTAAAGCGTTTGATACTGTCCCTCACAGACGTCTGACAGGTAAGTTAAGGTCTTTGGGTTTGGAAATTTTAGTTTGTAACTGGATTGAACACTGGCTCATGGAACGTACCCAGAGAGTGGTGGTCAATGATTCGTACTCTGATTGGTCCCCGGTAATTAGTGGTGTACCCCAAGGTTCTGTACTGGGACCGCTGTTGTTTAATTTATTTATCAATGATATAGAGGATGGTATTAACAGCTCTTTTTCTATCTTTGCAGATGACACAAAGCTTTGTAGCACGGTACAGTCTATAGAGGATGTGCATAAGTTACAAGATGACTTGGATAGACTAAGTGTCTGGGCCTCCACTTGGCAAATGAGGTTCAATGTGGATAAATGTAAAGTTATGCATCTGGGTACTAATAACCTGCATGCATCGTATGTCTTAGGGGGGATTAAACTGTCAGAGTCACTGGTAGAGAAGGATCTGGGTGTACTTGTAGATCACAGACTACAGAATAGCATGCAATGTCAGGCTGCTGCTTCCAAAGCCAGCAGGATATTGTCATGTATCAAAAGAGGCATGGACTCAAGGGACAGGGACATAATACTCCCCCTTTATAAAGCATTGGTACGGCCTCACCTGGAATATGCTGATCAGTTTTGGTCACCTGTCCATAAAAGGGACACTGTGGAGCTGGAAAGGGTGCAGAGACGCGCGACTAAACTAATATGGGGCATGGAACATCTTAGCTATGAGGAGCGATTAAAGGAGTTACAATTGTTTAGTCTTGAGAAGAGACGTTTAAGGGGGGATATGATAAACGTATATAAGTATATTAATGGCCCATACAAAAAATATGGAGAAAAACTGTTCCAGGTTAACCCCCCCCCCCCCCCAAAGGACGAGGGGGCACTCCCTCCGTCTGGAGAAGAAAAGGTTTAGTCTCAAGGGGCGACACGCCTTCTTTACCATAAGAACTGTGAACTTATGGAACAGTCTACCTCAGGAACTGGTCACAGCAGGAAAAATTTACAGCTTTAAAACAGGATTAGATACATTCCTGGAACAAAATAACATTAATGCTTATGAAGAAATATAAAATCCCATCCCTTCCCCAATATCGCGCCACACTTTTCCTTCAATTCCCTGGTTGAACTTTATGGACATATGTCTTTTTTCGACCGTACTAACTATATAACTATGATATTTTCAAAGGGGTGAGAGTCCAGTTTACATAAAAAATTTCATACCGGAAATCACAGAAATTGTGTTGCAGTTTTACTGTTTTTGGGGTTTTTTTTTCTTTGTTTTTGTGGGAAAAGATGTTATTTAAGTAATTATTAAAAAAAAAAAAAAAAAAAAAAAACTATTATTGAAAATGGCATTAAAATAAATAAATAAATATATATATATATAATTATTATTATTATATTTTTTTTTTTATTGGTCACTGCACCTGCACTCACATTTAAGCTAAGAAATGTTTTATTTATACAGTTATCATTGGGCACTAGTAACCATGGAATATTTTGTGAGATGTTTCCGCCAGAATTTTCTGTGATGTAAAATTTGGCGCAAAAAAAAAATCCAAAGTGGCTGCAAAAAAAAAATTGGGGGTGCGAAAATGTATTTTCACATATTTTCAAAGCAGCACAAGAGATCTTTGAAAATGTGAGGAGAACATGTGTGCGACATGTGTATGGAGCAGAGCTGAATGTGTGATTATGTATAAGCATGACCACGCACACACTCAACTTGGCTACATACACCTGATCACTCACTCAGCTCTGCTGCATTTACAAAATCACACACTCAGCTCTACTACATATACACAATTACACACTCGGCTCTGCTACATAGACACAATCACACACTCAGCTCCTGCTACATATACACACACACTCAGCTCTACTACATATACACAATCACACATATACATTGGGGGAAATTTATCATTGTTGTAGGTACATGTTTTTTGTAGATTGTTTTGGTTGGTCTAAATTTGGTGCAATTGCAAGGCACATGATAAATTTTGTGCAAAGTTCTAAATCTCCACACAGAGTACACCTGAGCTGCACCTCACAGGAAAAGTGGACATAGGGATTTTGTTCTATTGCTTTGAGGCTTGGATTCCATTGAGGTTTTTTGTTCACCAGCAAAAACGCCAGAAGAACGGTCACAGCTTTTTCCTGCATTTTTTCAGTTTTTCTTGTGTTCTTTTTCTTGCGTTTTTGCTGGTGTGTGGTAACAATCATTTTTGTATCCTGTGGCAATTTTTTTTACTGCCTTCAGGTACCACTCCATGGGTCAGATGCAGAGCGCCCAGTCCAGAGTGTAAGGAGGTGAGGAGTGATATATAGCGTATACAGGGTGCAGAGCATCACTACTTACCTACGCCAGCTGTATAGCATACTGGGGTACATAGTGTACCCATCAGGGATGTGGAAATCCTATCGCCCGACGCCCGGGACAAGTAGTTTTGGGCGCCGGGCAGGTGAATTGTTCATAGATTTAGCCCTGTATCGGGCGAGCAGGGACAGACAGACTTCCCCCTTATTTTTCTTTAATGTCGGTGTAAGGCGCAGGAGCCGATGGAAGTCTCACACCGGCACTCAGAGTGTATGGAGGGGGCGGTGGCCTCCAGCTGACATAGAGTCCACTTATCTCCCCTCCCGGAGGATGGACGGAGCTCAGAAGACACAGCAGGGTGAGAGAAAGGATGTAGACAGCTCCGTGCACAGCTCTATCCCTCCCCCTCCCCCTGATCTGTCTCCCCAGGACCTAATCCACCACGGGGAGGTTGCTAGTTTGCACAGGGAAAACACAGAGCAGGGGGGAGGGGGAGGACGGAAATCTCACCTCACACCGGCGGTGACTACAGCTCTGATGTCCACTCATGGCCGGATCAGGTGAGGAGGCCGAGAATGCAGGCGGCGGCAGGAAGGGTGGTTGTATATGTATGGTGTGAGTGTATGTGTGATGTGTGTATGTAATGTATGATGGGGGGGCAGCGGCAGGTGTATGTATGATGTGTGCATATGTATGGTGTATATCCGTGTTACCCAACCAGGGTTCCTCCAGCTGTTGCAAAACTACAACTCCCAGCATGCCCTGGGCATGCTGGGAGTTGTAGTTTTGCAACAGCTGGAGGGACCCTGGTTGGGAAACACTGGTGTATATGTATGGTGTGAGTGTATGTGTGATGTGTGTATGATGTCTGTCTGTGTGTGATGTGTATGTAATGTATAATGTGTGTATGGTGTATATGTATGGTGTGAGTGTATGTGTGATGTGTGTATGATGTCTGTCTATGTGTGATGTGTATGTAATGTATAATGTGTGTATGGTGTATATGTATGGTGTGAGTGTATGTGTGATGTGTGTATGATGTCTGTCTGTGTGTGATGTGTATGTAATGTATAATGTGTGTATGGTGTATATGTATGGTGTGAGTGTATGTGTGATGTGTGTATGATGTCTGTCTGTGTGTGATGTGTATGTAATGTGTGATGTGTGTATGATGTCTGTGTGTGATGTGTGTGTAATGTATAATGTGTGTATGATGTCTGTTTGTGATGTGTATGTAATGTGTGTATGATGTCTGTTTGTGATGTGTATGTAATGTAATGTATGATATGTGGGGGGGCAGCAGCAGCAGGCCTATGTATGATGTGTGCATATGTATGGTGTATATGTATGGTGTGAGTGTATGTGTATGTAATGTATGATGTGGGGGGGGGGCAGTGGCGGGGGTGTGTGTATGGGGATATGGGGGCAGTGGCTGGTGTATGTATGATATGTGTATGCATGAATGTTTTGTATAGGAGCGGACTGTCACGTCGGGCATTAGGGCAGTTGTGCCATCTAATTTTATTTATTTTCAGTGGCACCCGCACTATATTGCACCCCCAGAATCCCGCCCCCTTCATACTCACCCGTCAACCAAGAGCCCCACGGATGCACACAAACACGCCCGAACCAAAACTACAACTCCCAGCATGTTACACCATAACCTAAACTGTAGAACTATAAAGTGTAATATGCTGGGAGTTGTAGTTTTGGTTCGGGTCAGCTGCAGAGCCATAGGCTGCATCAGGGCATGCTGGGTGTTGTAGTTACTAACTGCAATTCCCATTATTCCTTGACACAGCCTATGGCTCTGCAGCTGACACAAACCAAAACTACAACTCCCAGCATGTCCTACAATAACCTTAACTGTCCTACTATACAGTGGAACATGCTGCAACACCCACACAACCATAGGCTGTATCAGGGCATGCTGGGAGTTGTAGTTATCTAGTAATTAAATGCAACTTCCAGCATTTTCTGACACAAAATGCACCACATAAACTGGAGAAGCAGAACACCCCCCCCCCCCCCCAGTAACACATAAGTCCCTATTGAGACTGAAAAATAGTGATTAAAATATTTTAAAAAGTGCGTATATATGTGAATAAGCCCCTTTCCTAATAAGTTTCCAATTTTCTTTAAATAAAAATAATGTAGAAAAATAAACATAAGTGATATCGCTGCATGTGGAAATGTCCAGACTATTAAAATATAATGTTAATTAAACCGTATGGTGAACGGTGTAAATGTAAAGAATAGTCCAGAATTGCTCATTTTTGGTCACTTCATGTGAGAAATATTTTATAAGGTGATCAAAAAGTTACATCTAGACTTATCTGGTCTTGTCTCGGGTGTAAGAGGCGCTACAGCTCTCCCGCCACTAATAGTCTGACATACTGCGATCACCTATTAACCCATTAGATCACCGCTGTCAGCAGTGTCTAAAGGATCTTATATCCATCCCTGGTGGTCTAGTGGGGGGGATCAGACTATTTTGGTTGAAATTATTTCATCAACCAGGACAAGTGGATTTTCTTGAGGGACAAGTAGATTGTGTTCCGCTTTAGTCCCTTGGACAAGTAGTTCTTTTTTAATTTCCACACCCCTGACCCATGCAGTGGCGGATCCAGGGGGGGGGGAGGTACAACGGGGCAATTATCCCCCCCCCCCCGAGATTGCTGCCCCCTAGAATGGTGGGGTGGTGGGGTGACACCCTGTCCCAGCGCTCATCCCTGTCACAAGCTATATTTGTATACTCAGTCTGCAGTGCAGAGGGAGCGTGCACACAGCGTGTCTGTGGAGTTATCGGCACTTACTCGGCTTCTCTTCCCCCTGATTGGCAGCTTTCTACTGCTCTGCTTGGGTCATGTGACACCAAAACATCACATGACCCCAGCAAGCAGGAAGTGTCTGGAGGATACAGGAGCCCAGCAGTGTTCTAAGGCAGGTAAGATAAACTACCCCCCACCATCCATGCCCACCCTTTTCCAGCATCATCCCTCCCCCCTTCCCAGCACAATCCCTGCTCACCCCCCCCCCCTTCTCACCAGGGGTGCCCCCAGCTGTTGCAATACTACAACTCCTAGCATGCTGGGAGTTGTAGTTTTGCAACAGCTGGAGGGTTGGGAAACACTGACATAAATAAGTGTTTCCCAACCAAGGTGTCTCCAAAGCAAAGCTACAATGCTGTCCAGGCATGCTGGGAGTTGTAGTTTTGTAACAGCTGGAGGCACTCTGGTTGGGAAACATTGATCTATGTCCTATATCAGGGGTACTGAACTGGCAGACCACGGTCCAGATCCGGACTGCGTCCCCCAGTCATTCGGACCATCCGCTGGATCTCCCCTTATTCATTTGTAGCTGTGTCTTTAAGACGCCAATACAAATGAATAGCCGCGGCCCGGAGCGAGGGAGCGATGTGTCCCTGCCCTGCGCTTCTCCTATGATGCAGGTAGCACCATTAGCTGCCTGCATCATCTGCTCTGGCCAGGCCTGACTAGAAGAGGCCAGAGCAGCGGAGCAGTGCGGGACCTGGGATGGCGATTCTAAGCTCTCAGGTAAAAATTTGTGTTCCCCCATCTGTGACTCTCCAGTTATTGTAGAACTACAGCTACCATGATGACCTTTTGTCTGTGCATGATGGGAGTTGTAGTTTTACAACAGATGGAGAGTTACAGTGGCAAAGTTCATATGGGGGCACAGTGGCATTAATTCTGGGGCACAGTGGCATAATTAATTCTGTGGGTACAGTGGCATCATTAATTCTGTGGGTACAGTGGCATCATTAATTATATGGGTACAGTGGCATCACTTATTTGGTGGTCACAGTGGAATCCTTAATTCTGTGGTCACAGTGGCATCATTAATTCTTTGGGGCACAGTGGCATCATTAATTATGTGGGTACAGTGGCATCATTAATTCTATGGGTACTGTGGCATCATTAATTCTGTGGGTACTGGGGCATCATTAATTCTGTGGGTACAGTGGCATCATTAATTCTGTGGGTACAGTGGCATCATTAATTATATGGGTAGAGTGGCATCACTTATTCGGTGGTCACAGTGGCATCATTAATTCTGTGGTCACAGAGGCATCATTAATTCTGTGGGCACAGTGGAATCCTTAATTCTGTGGTCACAGTGGCATCATTAATTCTGTGGGCACAGTGGAATCCTTAATTCTGTGGTCACAGTGGCATCATTAATTCTGTGGGGCACAGTGGCATCATTAATTCTGTGGGCACAGTGGCATCATTAATTCTGTAGGCACAGTGGCATCATTAATTCTGTGGGTACAGTGGCATCATTAATTCTGTGACCACAGAATTAATGATGCCACTGTACCCACAGAATTAATGATGCCACTGTACCCACAGAATTAATGATGCCACTGTGCCTACAGAATTAATGATGCCACTGTGCCTCCAAGAGTAATGATGCCACTGTGCCCCACAGAATTAATGATGCCACTGTACCCACAGAATTAATGATGCCACAGTACCCACAGAATTAATGATGCCACTGTACCCACAGAATTAATCATGCCACTGTACCCACAGAATTATTCATGCCACTGTGACCACAGAATTAATGATGCCACTGTGACCACAGAATTAATCATGCCACTGTACCCACAGTGGCATGATTAATTCTGTGGGTACTGTGGCATGATTAATTCTGTGGGTACAGTGGCATGATTAATTCTGTGGGTACAGTGGCATCATTAATTCTGTGGTCACAGTGGCATCATTAATTCTGTGGGTACAGTGGCATAATTAATTCTGTGGTCACAGTGGCATGATTAATTATGTGGGTGCAGTGGCATGATTAATTCTGTGGTCACAGTGGCATGATTAATTCTGTGGGTACAGTGGCATCATCAATTCTGTGATCACAGTGGCATGATTAATTCTGTGGTCACAGTGGCATGATTAATTCTGTGGGTACAGTGGCATCATTAATTCTGTGGGTACAGTGGCATCATGAATTCTATGGGTACTGTGGCATCATTAATTCTGTGGGTACTGTGGCATCATTAATTCTGTGGGTACTGTGGCATCATTAATTCTGTGGGTACAGTGGCATCATTAATTCTGTGGGTACAGTGGCATCATTAATTCTGTGGGTACAGTGGCATCATTAATTCTATGGGTATTGTGGCATCATTAATTCTGTGGGTACAGTGGCATCATTAATTCTGTGGGTACAGTGGCATCATTAATTCTGTGGGTACAGTGGCATGATTAATTCTGTGGGTACAGTGGCATGATTAATTCTGTGGGTACAGTGGCATGATTAATTCTGTGGGTACAGTGGCATGATTAATTATGTGGGTACAGTGGCATGATTAATTCTGGGGTCACAGTGGCATCATTAATTCTGGGGTCACAGTGGCATCATTCATTTTATAGGCACAGTGGCATCATTCATTATGTGGGAACAGTGGCATCATTAATTCTGGGGTCACAGTGGCATCATTCATTCTGGGGTCACAGTGGCATCATTCATTCTGGGGTCACAGTGGCATCATTGATTCTATAGGCACAGTGGCATCATTAATTCTGTGGGCACAGTGGCATAATTAATTCTGGGGTCACAGTGGCGTCATTCATTCTATAGGCACAGTGGCATCATTCATTCTGTGGCACAGTGGCATCATTAATTCTGGGGTCACAGTGGCATCATTAATTCTGTAGGCACAGTGGCCACTGTACCCACAGAATTAATCATGCCACTGTACCCACAGAATTAATCATGCCACTGTGACCACAGAATTAATGATGGTACTGTGACCACAGAATTGATGATGCCACTGTGACCACAGAATTAATCATGCCACTGTACCCACAGATTTAATGATGCCACTGTGACCACAGAATTAATGATGCCACTGTACCCACATAATTAATCATGCCACTGTACCCACAGAATTAATCATGCCACTGTACCCACAGAATTAATGATGCCACTGTGACCACAGAATTAATGATGCCACTGTACCCACAGTGGCATCATTAATTCTGTGGGTACAGTGGCATGATTAATTCTGTGGGTACAGTGGCATGATTAATTCTGTGGGTACAGTGGCATGATTAATTCTGTGGGTACAGTGGCATGATTAATTCTGTGGGTACAGTGGCATGATTAATTCTGTGGGTACAGTGGCATGATTAATTCTGTGGGTACTGTGGCATGATTAATTCTGTGGGTACTGTGGCATCATTAATTCTGTGGGTACTGTGGCATCATTAATTCTGTGGGTACTGTGGCATCATTAATTCTGTGGGTACAGTGGCATCATTAATTCTGGGGTCACAGTGGCATCATTCATTCTATAGGCACAGTGGCATCATTAATTCTGGGGTCACAGTGGCATCATTCATTCTGGGGTCACAGTGGCATCATTCATTCTGGGGTCACAGTGGCATCATTCTTTCTATAGGCACAGTGGCATCATTAATTCTGTGGGCACAGTGGCATCATTAATTCTGGGGTCACAGTGGCATCATTCATTCTATAGGCACAGTGGCATCATTAATTCTGTGGTCACTGGCATCATTAATTCTGGGGTCACAGTGGCGTCATTCATTCTATAGGCACAGTGGCTTCATTTCATTGTTTTAATCAGCCTTAGAGCATAGCATCTGCAAGTAATGTTGCAGGGGAATAGTGTGTGGCATTAATATAACAGGGGCCCAGTGTGTGGCAGAATTATTTTCAGGGGCACAGTGGGTAGCAGTAATATACCAGGGGCACAGTGGGTGGCAGGTTTATATTCAGGGCAAAGTATGTGGTAGTATTATATTCAGGGATACAGTGTGTGGCAGTAGTATATTCAGGGGTACAGTGTGTGCCAGTATTATATTCGGGGGGTACAGTGTGTGGCAGTATTATATTCAGGGGCCCTGTGTGTGGCAGTATTATATTCAGGGGCCCAGTGTGTGGTAGTATTATATTCAGAGAGTGCAGTGTGTAGTAGTAGTATTAATTTTAGAGGGCACAGTGTGGTAGTATTATATTCAGGGGCACAGTGTGTTGTAGTATTATATTTAGAGGGTGCAGTGTATGATAGTATTATATTCAGAGGGTACGGTGTGTGGCGGTATTATATTCAGAGGGTACAGTGTGTTGTATATTCAGGGGGTACAGTGTGTCAGAATTATATTCAGAGAGTGTGTGCCAGTATTATATTCGAAGAATACAGTGTCTGGCAGGTTTATAATAATTATTGTTTTCATATAGAGGATCAGAATCATAGTGAGGAGACGTCTGGGCGTCTGCAGAGAGAAGATTTAGCTGGAACAAGTCCCGTGGTAAGTACATCTGAATTAGATAAGGAAAGACTATAGAGAAGACGTCACCTGTAGTCACTCATATCATTCTGTATCCTCCTCACTATGTCCTATCAGAGCTGGAGTGACTGCAGTTATGATGGGTGAAACAACAACTCCCAGCATCC